>NC_031774.1:4742054-4776851 GCF_001522545.3 Parus major | reverse complement strand
TGATCTTACTTGCTGCACAGTACGTCCATGCTGGGCTGCTTTGCTTCCGTGCCTGCTTTGTCTGACTCTGTAGCTACATCACAACTGATTTTTGGTTTGTGAGCCAACTGCTTTTTAAGTAAAAGTTTTCTGCCTATTTTGAGATGGGGGATGAAAAATGAGTAGTAGGGAAAGAAGTTACTTTTCCAAACTCACTGTTATGGACGTGGCAGAGGAAGAGGTGTTGAACTCAGGATCTCCTATACCCTCATACAATTCCTTGTCTCTTATAGTATACAAACAAACTTTGCTATTTATTTTTCTTCAGAGATATCTATATAAATGCAATTTAGTCTGGATGGCTTCTCCTTTTCTTGTGTGTTACATCTCTTTTAGAGGCTTCATATTCTGTAAAAGCTTCTTCTCCTGAAAAGGATGTTGGGAAGAATTACCCATCTTCTCTTGGGTCTTGAAAATATCCCCTCACACCCATTTTGAATTACATTTTGGTTTCTGTCTTAATTGTATCTTTTTGATGCCAGTTGTTCAAGGTTCAAATTCCTTATTGCAAGCCATTATTTTAATTTCCTTAATGTTCCAGAGAGAAATTATGAGGATATTTTTGTTGGAAGGCATATTTCATACAGAATTATGCACAGATCATTAGTAATATTTTGGGGTTTTTGTATGATTTTCAATGTAACATATGAAAAAAGCAGGAGGCTTAAAACTTTCCCAAAGATACCTTTGCTTTCCACTTCCTTTTAAGCTGCATCTGTTCCATTAACTGGAAATAAGAAACTTTGCCTGCAGCTCTAGGAAAAAGTCTGGATCACCATATACACTTAGATGTATGTGGAAAATACTGCTTGGGTATTAAATTAGTGTGGCAACCTTTTTAAATACTGTAGGCACACTGGAGTACCTACATGGTCTAATTTTTTACTCCTTATTCCTTAGTTTTGAAAGCAGTACAGTTTTCTCAGTGGTCTTTGATACTGCTGATGAATTGTTTTTTCAAGAGTGGATTTCTGGACTGTAGAGGTAAAAAAAGTTAAATGTATTTATAGAGTTAATCATAAATAAAGTAAACTGCCTAGATTATTTTTCTCAGCCTTGAATTAAAAACCAGCAGGTCATAGAACCACACTAGGATTAAAAGCTGTGATGTGATCTCCCATATTAAAACATGCCTGGGTAAAAATGTGAGTGTGCAAAGGGATGGCTCTATCTGGTTCTGTGATATACAGCAGTCACTCTCTGATCACTGTCCTGTTGTCTAATTAACAAATTTTATCATGGGACACTTCATTATTTTAAAGGACAGATTGTTTTGTTTGGTTGGCTTTTTATTTGAACAGAAACCCTTCTGGAAAATCTAGGGAAATAGTTGAATTGTTCAGTTAGACTTTTGCATTGTATCATTGTTTTTAAACCTCTTACTGGCACTGGAGAGATCTTTGATTTATACAGATAAAGCCCTGCTGTTGTCATGGTTGAATTGTCAGCTTTATTTCAGTTCTGGGGACAAATAGGTATCATTACCTATACTGTCATTACCACCATTATTCTTTGTACATTGGTTAAATAATTTATATTTAACTGAAATTTAAATGTGATTTATATTAATATTTATAATTTAATTTTATTAATTAAATGTATCTTAATAAATATAACTATTAATACTTACTATTCATAACTGGTACCTGAAATGCTTAACATCTAAGTTAATTGAGGTAGTAATACTTAGCTATTTCAGATAACTTTTATTCCTTCAAAGTATTTTCTAGATAAATCAATAAATTTTTGCATCTATTTTATGCAAAACATAACATAAAACATTTGCATATTTTATACATATATAAGCAAATATATATGCTTTTTTAACATATAATAATATAATAATCTGTATAAAAATCACATTAAACTGGGATTATGTAGTTTTGGTTCTGTATTTCAATTTTCTGTTTTTTGAATACTTTCCTTCTAGGTAGACAATGTTATTAGCTCAGATAAATCGAGACTCTCAGGGAATGACGGAATTTTCTGGAGGAGGAATGGAGGCTCAGCATGTGACTCTGTGTCTAACAGAAGCTGTAGCTGTGCAAGGTGAACCCTCAGGTTGAAATACATCTACATTATTTTGTCTTTTCTCTTTGAAACCCAGATAAAACACTAAAAATTCATGTAATGTATTCTGAGTTACAAGTCCAACAGAAAACAGTTAACTGAGCTTGATTAAAGTCACTGTTTTAATTCTGGATGAAAATTATCTTTTAATTAAGATAATAGAAGTGTAAATGTGCCAAAAATATATGAAATATAAAATCTGACTTTATTCTCTGTGTAGTCTTACTGTTTTATACTTTGTAAATTCAGTTGATATCCAAGTATGTGTTAAGCAACTTGAGTTTTAAAATAGATTAGTGACTTGAAATTGGCTTAAACTTGGTGTTTCCTGACAACTTTGTTATGATTACAAACTCTCTCCTAAATCTGCATTTTTAATCTAAATAGTTTTGTAGTGTTGTACAAAACACAATTATCAATACAAGTATGTGTGTCATTATTTCCACTATTGGCTCTGATGATTTAAATCATAGTTCTCCTAAGATCTCAGCTTTGTAGTTATTTATTCTGTGACATTTTATTTTTTTAGTTAAGGAAAATAACATTTAGCTGTCATGTTTCCAGAGCAAAATCTTGAATATATGACCCTGGTATGTCTCCCAGGCTCAGAAACCAGAAAGCAAGTAAGAGCTACTTGCTCTTCTTATTTTTCAAACCAATATACTTTGAGGAGGTGTAATAATTTAGGGAAGTCTTTAAGCTGAGATTTCTAGAGTTCCTTATAGTGAAGGTGAACTTTTTTCCCTGCTAGATGGTGACAACTTGGAAAACATGGAAGGTGTAAGTTTGCAAGCAGTTACGCTGGCTGATGGCTCTACTGCTTACATACAGCACAATTCTAAAGGTAGGCAAAGGACTGCAAACTGGTGGCTACTAAAGTGGTATTCCCTTTTCTAACTCTCTCTTTACTTTGTAAAGTCAGGCAAAATCTGCACAATGTTTCTGAAGTTCCAATTCCAGTGGGAAATTACACTAGTACCATAAAATAAATGTTTTGGTTTTGCTACTAATAAGGTGCAAAAATGAAATTCAGAATGCAAGTCAAACGGAAGTGAAGAGATCTTTATGGTTCAAGCCCAGATATCAACATTCTGCCTAACAGATAGGACAGCAGACCTTTTCTGGATTTTTAATCCCAGAATTTTAAAGGGTCTTTACAGTCACACTGTGCTTTCTATTTACCAAACATTATTTCTTGTTGATATTTTATTTATATGTTAATCTAGAAAGTATCAACTGTGTATTGAAACTGTGATGTGTTACAATTAGAATTCTTAAAAATATTCTGTGTGTTCCAGATGGTAAATTAATGGATGGCCAAGTGATTCAATTAGAAGATGGTTCTGCTGCTTATGTTCAACATGTACCTATGGCTAAAAGCAGTGAGTGCAATAATACAATAAATATGTTATAAAATGATGTATTACTGATAAATATTGATACTAAATAGTTAACAGTCATGATAATAGCTTGATTTCTTATTTTAATGGAAATAGTCATAAAGAGATCTTGGGTATTTTGTAATCCCAGGTATTTAGTGTTTGATCTTTCCACCTAATGGATTCTTTCAACTCTTACTGTAATTCTTCCTTCTGAGCAGGGGAGAGCCTGCGTCTAGAAGATGGACAAGCAGTTCAGCTGGAAGATGGAACTACGGCATTTATTCATCACACCTCAAAAGGTAACTGTTTTGTCAAGTGGGATTTATTACATCAGTGTTCAGCAGAACTTCAGCAGTATAAAATAGGATACTCTCTAAAAACAATCATCTTAATGGGATTCCCAGTGTGAATTACTTGTTGCTTTAACTTTGACATCTGAAAATTGTTGAAATGCGACTGCTTCAATTCTTTACTTGGGCTTCATGTAACAGTTACAAATGTAATCAAACCCAGTGTATTTCAATGTTTATTTAGCCCAGGATCACATGAAAGTGAGTATGTACCTTTAGGTTGTAGGGCAGAAAATGTGACAGCTGACAGTCAAGAATGCAAATCCAGTTATTACAGATGATAACTTATGTTTCTGCAGGAGATGATTACACTAATCTTGGAAATAGTATCACTTCTCTAGAAAAAGCGATCAAATACATATTTTAAGTCTGTTTAAACTGGTGTGACAATTATATTTTACAATCAACAACAGTAAGAGGAAAGAATGTGATAATTTTTTTTGTTAAAAGTAGCTTTATGTTTTGTGTTTCTTCTTAAAATGTGAGATCTATGAATTCTAAAATCTGAAGTAATGATATCAGTAGATCTCTTATATTATTTTCATTTTATTATAAGCAGATTTGAAATAGAAAGCATATTTGTGTTACTGATTTCCTTTGTAAATAAAATGAGATCAATGTAAAATTTTGGTAGTTTTGTAGTTATAAAAATTAAACTATGTGAGGTGTTTTCTTGAAAACAAATTCTTGTGTTATTCATAGTATTATTTGAAGTGTTTATATTTCTCTTGTATTTCATATGTGTGCACGACTTCAGGAGACACTTCCTGGAGAGCTGTAGTTGTTCATGTAACACCTTGCTGCTCCTTTGAGAATCCTAACCTTTTGCAATATCCTTCCTCAGACAGTTATGACCAGAGTGCACTGCAAGCTGTGCAGCTGGAGGATGGAACCACTGCCTACATCCACCACACAGTGCAGATGCCACAGTCAGACACCATTTTAGCCATCCAGGCTGATGGCACAGTGGCAGGACTGCACACAGGAGATGCTGCCATCGACCCAGACACCATCAGTGCTTTGGAGCAGTATGCAGCTAAGGTACTCTGCAAGGCATTTTCTCTGTCCATCATGTCCTAATGTGCAGCACAATATATCTGGCAGCACAAGCCAATTGTCAGTTAAGAAATAAAATAGTAATGGAGAGAGTCTTAGACTCGTAGATGAGAGAACACCAAATTGTCACGACAATGCTTCACTGTCATGAGCAGATCTGGTGTGTAGTGTTGCATAAAAAGGAGAAAAGATTGAACACTGAACTGCAGTCAGATGTAGAAGGCCATTTTGACGGCCAAATGATAATCTTGTCTATACTGCAGCATTGCAAAGGAGTCTCTTGAAAGGACACTGTTTGGAAAGAAGAACACAGTTAAATTATTCCTGTTCAGGCACTATTGCTGGATTAATTTTTTTTCCTGAATGAGAAGAGCATAGCCTGGTGTACTGAGCAAGAGCAACACATGGTATAAGGTGTAGAAAAGACAATTAGACAGTTACTGAGTTCAGAAAAAACCTTCTTTGATCCATATTTTCAATAGTAAAAATGCAGTAGGATGCACAAAATTCATGTTGTTCAGTTTACTGGACTTCTGTAAAGCAAGATGTAAGTATGGGTGATGCAACTCCCATGACTGTAGTTAAGCAGTGTCCCAGCTGCTGGATAATTGTCATCAGTGCTTGTATTGCTGTGGAAAAAGAGCAGAATATATTTTAAAGTCTGTCCTCTTAATGTCACCAAGAGTTGTCAAAACTTGAGAGGCCAGTTAGGATAATTAAATAGCTTATTCTCTATTCTTCTCATTATGCTTCTGTCTGTTAGAATTGAGAGATCCTAAGGCAGGCAGTCAAACTGTGTAGTGATGCTGTGCTTAACATTTCATGAACTAAAAGGTAATCCAATGTTAGTTGAGCTGTAATCACAAGCTTTTACACATTCCACAGGTACTATCTAATTTAGATTAAATCAATCACAACTTTGCCTTTCTTAACAAGCAGTTTTGTTAGTCATAATTTCTGATAGGCTTCTGTTTTGAGAAGGTGAAGAAGCAGCAGAAGAAATGCAAATAAATTTGCATTTTCTTCCTATTTAACTCAACATGGATTTTTTAACTCTGTAATGTGAGTTTGTTTTTTGTAGTGCACTTGTGCTTTAGTTCAGGAAAAAATGGTTTTCTTTTAGAGCTTTCATCTCAGAACCTTATTCTGAGTGGTACTGCTGGAACCTTTAGGGGACAGCCAGTAGAAGTGAGTTTCCAAGCACTACATCTGGTTTATGTACAAAACCAAATATTAGCTCGATGCTCTGAACCTTGCATCTCTCTTAAAACAAGAAATGTTGTTTTGTGATTCTTCTCCATGTCCATGTACACTTCATAGTGAGGCAAGGTACACTTTTCATAGCTGGTGTTACTTTGAAAAAGGTACAGGAAGAAAGTAAATACATGTGGTAAGTATATGATAGGATTTTATAAAATGTTAAGTAGCCCAAAGAAGAGTAGTGGCTTGTCATTGGCTGCACCAGTTTCAGAACTGGGGAACATCAGGTGAAACACACATGGGATGGGTTCAAGAAGAGTGATGATGCTTTTCCAAACAGCTTGAAGTTAAGCACTGCTTGTAGGGTATTGTGGACATTTAATATGTCTTTGGATTCAAGGAGTAATTAGATAAATTCATAGAAGAAAAATGTGTCCATGGCTATTAGGTAGAAACACGTGACTTCTGATTCAGGAAGTTCATAAACCACAAATTGCTTGGAGGTTGGCAGAATATTATGGGGAATGCATCACTACGTGCTTGGCCTGTTTGTTTAGTGGCTGCTGTTGGAAATGAAGTGGTGCAGTATTATGGCCTTTAGTTTGACTCAGTGTAGGTGTTCTTCTGCTTTTATTTGAAGGCAGACTAAATCTTTCTTTAACATAAAAGAGAGTATTTTAGGACGAGCTTAAAGATCTGCTATGGAATCCTTCCAGAATCCTTACAATACTGAAAAAGAGAAGTTTAAAGTTGGCTGTCTTTTTTTGTTTGGCTCTTTTAAGACTTTCTTTTCTAAACTTAAAGGGCAAAGAAAAGAAAAAAGGTGGATTTGGAGAGTGGTGGTTCTTTGTTTCCCTGTCCTAATCAACAGGCAGAAACAGAAAGATCAGTGGAGTGCCCAAAATCAATGTTGAATATACAAAGAGACCCAAGCAGACTACCCAGAAGCTCACTGGAAGTGGTGGAACATGTACGTTTTTATTGTTCCTCACTTCTTCAGGCACAGAACCATTTTCCACAACATGCAAAGCACATGCAGACTTAACTAGAGCCCTCTAATTTAAGGCTGAGTCAATGCCAGCATCCTCCCAAAGCAACTGAGGAAAAAAGGTCATTGCTCTCAGTAAAGTCAGAATAGGTGATGGAATTGTGAAGAGGTTACAATGCATGCTTTCCTTCCATAAGCTGCTTTCCTGTGCCATCACAGCTGCTGGCAAAGTACAGTAACTGGGATTTGTGCATGCCTCAACACATGCACACACATTCTGCTTGGATCATTTGTTTCCAATAGCTGATCAAGTTCTAATTTCATGTCAGCAGTTCTTTTCTCTGCCAACAACAGGAAGTTCAGGATGAAGTAATTCAAGTCTCCTTTCTGTGCAGGTTCTCCCCCCTTTAAAAATTCTGAAGGAGAAGGTCCCAAAATAGCTATTGTTTCTCTCTGAAAAAAAACACCCCAAAATTACCTGCTTTCTGACACTCTTTTCAATCTCTTTGTAATGTAAATTTGCCTCTGCTTGGGCACTTCCCTCATTACTGTTTTAGTTCAATGTTCCCAAAAGTGTATTGCTCATAATTGTCTAATTTAGAGAGACAGTGTGAAAACTTCTTGTGGGATG
The DNA here is from genome assembly GCF_001522545.3 of Parus major. Taxonomy (NCBI): domain Eukaryota; kingdom Metazoa; phylum Chordata; class Aves; order Passeriformes; family Paridae; genus Parus; species Parus major. The sequence continues at coordinate 4,769,135 of NC_031774.1, read as the reverse complement.
AGTTCATGTCAGTCCCCAAGCAAACTCCTGGGGGCTCGTGCTTTGGGCAAGATACTTCACACAACCAGCAATGTTCTCAGGGTGAAAGGGCAGGAGCAGCCATGGGGAGGGAGGGTTCCTGCCAAGCTGTTTTAGAGAAGAATAAAATCACTTAGATTAGGCTTAGGTGCATCAGTCTCAGTCTTGAATATGATGGAGGCAGAGAGTATTGTGAATGCCTGTGCTTAATACAGAGACCATTAAGGAATGAGAACCTATGCAGAGTATACTTTAATTTTTTATATAGTGACGAGTAACATCCTGTTCTTTGAGTTGCTGCATGTGAGTGTGGGGTGGTTTTTTTTAAACTGGGTAATTATATTTGTATTTAAATAAAAAATTCACATTAACATCTAACAGTCTTTCAAATATTTTTTTGCTCCTTGGAAACAGCAATACCTTTCTCCTCCTGGAGACTGTCTTCAAAAACAAACCTATGAAGCAATACCTAGGTCCTTGCTTAGTTGTAATTTGACTAGTTCAAATTGAGATGTAATACATTGTCTTAGGTGTTTTGATTAAAAATGCAGTTGTGCTGTTTCAGTCAAGTACATTCTGCTTAATAAAGAGTGAGAGAGATATTTTTATTATAAAAGAAGTAAATGTTTGGGGTTTTTTTTGTCAGAACTCAGTATTGTTAAATTTACTGATTTATTGTAATACTTTTGTCAGTCTATTAATTTAACATCCTTAGTTCTTGCAGTCTTTCCTAGCCTGTTATAAAACAACTTTGCTATGCTCACTTGGCCTGTTGTATAATGCAGGTGCTGCAAGTGGTGATTTTTGTGCAAGCTGATGTACTATGGGAATAACTATGTTCCAAGAGGGAGCTAGAGAGCTGTGAAATAATAAAACCCCAGGAACTGTCTGTAACCCTCTGTTTTTCATTTAAATAAAAGTAACCTGTAAATGTTTTTCCCATTTCAACTTTGTTTTTCAGGTGTCTATTGATGGAAATGACAGTGTTAGTAGCACAGGAATCATAGGTGAAAATGAACAAGATAAAAAAATGCAGGTATGTGCTTAATACAAAATAATTAAAGATATTTCTTTCTTTTGTCTTTTCTGCCCAGGAAGGTGCATGCTAGGGAGTCCTGTAGCCATAAACTAGGGTTTGCTTCTACCCTTCAGAAGTTGCAGATTTCAAACTATACAGACTGTACTACCTCACTCTGTACAAGATCCTGTCACAAGAGTTTTAAAAGATCCTCTAATACTTTTTTCTTGGGGTGTTTCCTGTTAAAAGATAATTCAAAATTGTATTGGCTTTCTAAGATTTTTCAAGCTGACTTGAGTATTTCATCAGTAAGAGTCTAAGTATTTCAGAAGTTGTTTTCCAGAGAAGGAGCTGACTTTTGGTAGTATTTATAGCAAAAAAATACTGTCTCCATTAAAAAATTTCTTCTAGGAGAGACCATTCCAGGCATAGGTCTGGAACTGTTCTCTCTTTAAGGACTTATTTGGATTCCACTTGCCTTGTTAGGGTCCCTGACCTTTCCAGCAGGTTATAAGGAATCAGTAGTTAGGGGTGTTGCTCCTAGAGAATGCTTAAAGAATAGAAAAATACTTCAATTTCTTATTCTGGATCCATATTGTTAGTACATATAAATGTAAAAACCTTTAAATGTGAAAAGATTTATGTAAATGCTCAAAGGGTAATAGAAAATACAGGTGCAGGTTACTAAGTCTCAAGTTTTTTTCCCTGGGATCAATAAAATTATGTAAGGAGAATGGTATTTGGCATTATAATGTATTTTATTAAAGGAAAAGGCAAAGAAAAATGTATTTTGGGCTTCAAATATACAACTAAAATGATATTAAAACCTCTATATCCTCACATGTTCAGATCAAAAATGGAAAAGTCTTTTTATTGAGAATGGGGCTTCTCTGGGCAAACCTTTTCTCCTTTTTGCTTAATTTAAGAAATAATGAAGTAGACAAGGAGAAAAAATATCTTCTTCCAAGATCAAAATACATTATCTGTGAAAGGAATAATTATAGGCTTACCTCTTAGTTAGATCAAATTTTCTATTTTTAATCTTTTACAAATTAGATCTCACAATATGTAAAGCTGAAGACACTTCACTTTTGCCTTTGTGGCATGACTGTGGAAGGAGAGAATAACTAATACTTGCATTATGTACTGTATTGGACCATGTTCCAGAAAATGAAATTAAGAAATTCAGAGGGTTTGCATGCTTGTAGGTTGGAATGGGGCTACAACTCCAATGAAAGGCAAAATTCAAGGAAGAGTAAGATAAAACCTTTGTTGGTTTTACCTGAAGTAAGAGCCTATTAAGTAAAATTACCTGTAATCAATATCCACATAAATATTGATTTTGGCCTCAGCCACAAAGTAAACTGAATGTGGACGTGGTTTTATCTTGTACATATATGGCAACATATGTGCAATATGGAAATGTGCCAATCTTATGGCATCTTATGTTCCAAACAAAACAAGATCTGATATTGCAAAAAAGGTAGTGAGGCTTAGTCTCAAATTCTGACCCTTATAAGGTGGCCTTCAGTTGAAGGGGCCCAAAGCTATCAATTGTGTATGAAAATATAAATAATTCTTCTATCTTGATTTAGTAGATACCTACTTGTAACTCATTTTGTTTTCATATATATTAATATATAAAATAGTCTCGTATTTAGATGTAGAATTAAATAGTTGTTTATTTATAAACTTCTTAAGTCCATAGGGAACAGAACAGATGCCACACTACTAAGCAGTCACTCAGACTTGCCTGTGGTTGGTTAGGTGTTTCAGCAAAGAAAAAAAAGCATAAGACCTCTTTGTAATTTCTGTATGGGAAAACAAAAGACTCTGTGTGCCCAAATGGATATCTCACTATTTCCTTTCAAACCTGCCCATACCCATCTGTTCATAATATACACTTTGGTTATATGATTCTGCTTTTATGTGTGCAATAGAAAAATTTGATCTGAGACCTTTGTTTTTCTCCTGTGTTACCTCTGAGTTCAGGATGCATTTGTGATCCCTTAAAAATAGGGGGGGTGTTTAATTATATTTATTTATTCATTCTATTTAAAAGTATTTGAAATACACAGTTCCTCTCAGTAAGTTCCACACTATTAGAAAGGTGCTTCCTCCCCAGTTTTTGTATCCATCTTAACACTGGAAAGGTTATGGCTGGTTATTTCTTTGCATATATCAGCATATTACAAAATTGTTTTCATTTTCTTTTAAGCTTTGGCATACTTGAGCTTTATGGCAGAACTTAGCGAGTTTGTGCATATTTTTACATGCTGAAACAACAAATAAATAGTAGTAGGTTTACTGATAGAAAAAAAAAAGTAGTGTTTCAGTGCAGGTGCTCAACCAAGTGTATTCTTCATGATCCTTTATGTATTTGATTTCTGTGATTCATGCTGTCATGGATTAAACAGCAGTTTCAGTAATGGGTTTCTTGATCCAGGAGGCTGTTTTTTTTCTCTGTGGTTCCAGAGAAGATTTTCTGAAGTGATGGATCTGAACATTTCAGCTGATTAAAAATTTTGTATTGAACTTTGTTCCTTTAGTCTTACAAACAGTCTGAAGGTAATGGGTCATGCCATCATCTCTGAAGAATCTGTAGGGAAGGTGTTAGCAGTCAAGTTAGTGATTTCTCTGGAAGAGGAAATAAAGGTCTGTGCTGTAGCAGGGCTGCAGTCTCCCTGCTGTGGGGGAGCGGTGGTGGGCTCAGGTGCCTGAAGTCTGTGGTGATGGATCCAAGCTCTCTAAAAGGGCCCAGTGGGGAAGGAGAACAGCAGGAGCTGCCCTTCCTGGGGGAGCAGCAGGACTGCACAGGGCTTTGGGATGGGAGATGGCTCAGAGCAGTGTGGGTGCTGAGGCTGTGACTGTGCCACAAGGTTATGATCAGGAAGGAGAAAAAGCCTTCTTCAGACAAGTGGAACAAGCCTCGTGCTCACAGACCTGCATCCTCACGAGGAATTTTAACATCCTCAGTATCTGCCAGAAGGGCATCACAACAGGGCACATGAGGAGCATTCTGGAGTTCAGGAATTGGCAGCAGGCAATCCTAGAGCAGGTTACTGAGCAGCTGGCAGAGACACTTTGCAGAGCCTCAGTAGCCAAGAATTAGTTGGGAATGTGAACATTGGGAGCAGACTTCAAGTCTCCATCCTTGGAGATATTCAGAAGCTATTTGGATATGGCGGTGAGCAACCTGCTGCAGCTGGCAACATTTTATGCTGAGAATATTGTCTCCTCATCCATCCTGTGAAATGTTCTTTTGACAGCTGGGAATAGAATTGGATCTGTAACAAAAGGGAGGTGATTTAAAAGGACAGAGCATATAAAATAGTCTTGATTGCTTTGCACAGAGTTGTATCGAAGTGCTGATTTGGGCTTCTGCCTCTGTGTTCCATCTGTCTGAATGTTTCTTGCATGTATGAAGGTGCTGTACAAGGGATTTCACTCTCACTAGCAGCACTCCTGAAGCTGTGCTGTTTATTTTCATGTTGTCATGCCAGAAGGGAGATTAGAACCTAGCTCACAATGCTCTTCAATTAGCTTGATCAAAATGCATGCATGGCAGACCAAGTACAAAATGCTTTCTTTCATTTTCAAGAAGTGCTATTCTAAGGACATGTAATTATTGTTTGGCCTTTCCATGAACTTATATTTGAAGGTGGTCTGATTTATAACTAATTTCCCTTAGGAGTAGATCTAGCATCTTAGATGTAATCTAAGACTTGTCTGTCTACTAATTTGCTCATTTTACCACTGTGCTTATATTTTAAATTATTCGTCTTTCTTATTTGACTAATTAATGCAAGCTTTTAAATTTACTAGATACAAGTATGTTTTACAGTTTCCATCATGATTTTCACTTATTTCTTTTCAGTTTATTTATTGAAAACTCAGAAATACATGGCATAGCAAACCAAAGAGAAACAAAAGAAACCTGTCAGAATCAGGTCTGGCTTGATAATAAAATGAAGTGTGTAACTTCTCTGATCCATTTTGGTTGTTGTTTTTCTTAGTATGTGGTTGGGGTTTCAAATTTTTTTTTCCTCTTTCACTTAAGATTGTCTTGCAAGGACATGGAACAAGAGTGACTGCAAAATCTCAACAGACAGGAGAGAAAGCTTTTCGCTGTGATTATGATGGCTGTGGAAAACTCTACACGACAGCTCACCATCTTAAGGTGATAGGATGTAAAATATGCATTGCTACTTTGTGGATATGATTTTTTGAAAAGATTATGTGGTTAAAAGTAATAGAAATTGAGAGAGAGCCAGTTGCAATGGGGCTGTTTTTTCAAATCTTTATTGGATTGATTTTATATTAATTGGTGGTGCTCAGCTGAGTTTACTTAGTGTTCTGGGATCGTGTTCAGTTGCTGTATTGCCAGCAGGTTGAGGTTGTTTCCACCAGCAGTGTCACAGAAATTCTGGAATCCAGCAATTGCTTTATCAACTTTACATTTATGCATTATCAATCAAAAATTCCAGTTCTTGAAATATTTCACCATCATAGTACAAAGCGAGACTCTTGAAAACTAATATTCAAAGTGAAAAGCTGGAGCATCTTTTCTTCACAGGTGGCAACTTCTTAATTCTCTTCCTTTTTTTAAGTTAGGTAAAGGAATTACTGAAATGGTAAATGGTGTAGGGCTGCTGACATTCCAGCTGAGGCTGCCACAATCCCTTGCTGATGAGGTTAACTCCTCACAGTGCTGCTTTGTCTCTGACTCCAGGAGTCAGTGAGTGCTTGGCTTCATGAGTCACTTGCTAAAATGAAGTCCTTTCTGTAGAGGTTTCATGCAATGTAAGAGCATCATTGGAAGCATTCAGTGGAATCAAAAATCAGAGAGTGGGGTCTGAGGCATATTTACCTCCTGTCTTTAATGTAATGCATGATGGCAACTCTGCATGTATTTACAGAAGTGTTTTGTACCTAACTGACTGGCAGGAGCAGGTTAGACCTTGGAAAGAGACATCTTTAGTTTCAGGGAAAAACATTGTTACCATGTTTCATTATTTTTTCATCATTGATATAAACAGACACTTCAATGTGAGTCTTAATAAGATAAATAAGATATGTTGGCTTTGAGAATGAGCTGTTTCTGTGCTGAAGTAACCAGATACAATATTTCATTAAGTCAGTGTATTGGATGTCAACAGGTGCATGAAAGGTCTCACACAGGAGACAGACCTTACCAGTGTGAACATCCTGGATGTGGCAAAGCCTTTGCAACAGGTAATCTTCAGCTCCTCCTGCTTGTTAGTGTTTGTCTGTGAATAAAATGTGCTTTTAATATTTCCTTTTTTAACTGCTAAGCTGGGTGGGACAACTGGAGAAAAAAAAAAATCAATCTTTTAAGCTGGTGTAGCAGTAGAAAGGACAGAGGATTTAACTCTTACTGAAGGGGGAAGGAGGTGAAGCACTCAAAACTTCCTTCACTCTTCACCTGTCATCTACAGTCAAACTAAATGTTAACAAATAGGCCTTTCTTATCATTAAACTAATAGTAAAAGTTAAATGAGGTGGTAATAGAAAACTGAACCTGTAGGCTAGGGCAGATTCCTGATCTTCTGGTCTAAATTTGAAAGGAACTTTGATAGAAGATGCTGGTTTAAATGTTCCCTATTTAATTTGTATCAGAGTGATACCTGTCATGAAGGGAACTCTCCATTTGTACAGATTACTCTGTTCATAAATTATGCTCCCCTTAGGATTGAATTTGATTGTGCGAAGTGCAATTACAAGGAATAAAACATGGAAGAAAGTGGAAGAGCAAAATTTGTTTCAAATTTTATTCTTTTACTTGGGATGTAAATCAGTATCATGCTTAGAAACATTAGGCTGTTTTTTTAAGTAAGGTATTTTTGAAATAACTTCATCTGATCTAATACATTTGCTACAATTGCTTTGAATAGAAACGAGCAAAATAAATACTGATGCAAAAAGTCAAAAGGGAAACAACCACACTTTCAAAGGGCTTCACCTAAGTTTAATTACATAGTGTTTGTAAAAGGATTTCAAAACTATGTAATGAAATAGTCTCTTCCTTTGCACCACACTGATGTATGGCTATAAACAGCTGTTTGTTTATAAATACTGTATTTTTGATCAGAGCCATTGTACTACTGTAGTTCAACAATCTTTGCCTTCAAAGACAAAGTTCACTTTAAGTACTGAGTACTCTTTGGCTTAAATGTTAAGAACTCTCCTAAAGTTGGGTCATGAAATTGAGTTTATTTCTAATATAGAAGTGAATTTAGCTCAGCTTGGTTCACATGCTTCATGCTTTTAAAACCATCAAGAACAGGAATTACAGCTGTTTTAGGGAGAACCCTCTGAAATTAAAGAAGATGCTTTTTCTGGCAGACTTTGTTTTGTAGAAATGTATACATCACTTGTAGGTACAAGTGAAATTCAGGTTCATTTTCTAAAATGGCCATTTCAGGCTTCTTTAGTCATTATCTTTTCAGGGAAGTGCTGAAAGGAAAATCTTGCTTAAATGCTCATTGCAAAATAATTTATAGAGGGCCTGATCCAAACTTCACTTCAGACTTGGTAGAGTTTTTGATGATGATGATGAGTTCCTAAAAGTAAACTAAAAGAGAATGAGTGTCTATGACTGCTCTTGGTTCGCACCTGTATATGTGGTTTTACTGCTGAACTTGGTTAGTGGTTATTGCTTTTCCTATGAGCAAACAATTAAATGTCATTTTGATGACAGTAGTGGGAAGAGGTAAAAACTAGATGGAACACACAGCATATGGCTTCCTCAAAAGACAGAATAAATATATGTCCACATTATAATAATTGCAGTTTATCCTTCTGAAGGGAAGGACAAGGATTATGGAGATGTTTTTTTCTTCAAAAATAAAGAATCAAAGAACTTCAAAACTGTTATCCAAAGTAGTGCTGCTCTGTAGGATAGAATGAAGAGCTTGTGAAGAGTGAAAGAGTAAATTTTCCTCATCAACATTCCTGATTGGAATGGCAAGCACAGCTTTTGCTGGTGATGGTTTATGAGCGTCCTGATATGGTGTTTGTGCTGTGATTACATCTTTTCTGATCCCCAGGCTATGGGTTAAAAAGCCACGTGCGAACACACACTGGTGAGAAGCCTTATCGGTGCACAGAAGAGAACTGCACCAAATCCTTCAAGACTTCTGGAGACCTGCAGAAGCACATTCGGACCCACACAGGTACTGTCAGCACACATTACTTTCTTGTTATTTCACCTAAATGGATTTTTAGTTTTTTCTCTCTCATTCTATGACTTTATACTGACAAAATCAGCCTATGTATATTCTCTTTCTGAAGCCCAGTGAGCTCAGCAGCATTTCAGCATGGTAAGCATTTACTGCAAATCCAGCATGCTTTTCTTGGAAAAAGTGCTTAAGCATTCACACTGCTATTGCAAATGCACTAACTTTTACCAGTGCCTCACTTACATTGTCACTGAGTCACTCATTGCCTTCACAGATTCATCTGCAGCTGTAACAGAACAAGGAACTTTTCCTCAGTATTGCCTTTTAGAAATGGCTTCAGTGTTCCTCAGTTTTGGTGCTTTAATACAACTCACATGCCAGCTTCACAAAGGTTGATATTCTGGGCTTGTTATCCTCATTTCCCATCTCTTCTTCCAGCAGAAAAACAAAAATATCGTAGAAAACCAACAGCTACTAAAACTTGCAAAGGCACAAAAAATAAAATCTTTCATTTCGTCTAAAAACATTAAAATGAAAGCCAAACCACAAATTCTAGACAGCACACACTACACTCTGCAAAACTCTGTGGGTGCACACACATGTAAACAAGTTTGCACAATGTCTTCTTTGTGTCTGTGATCTTCCAAAAGGAAAAAAAAAACACAAAAAACCCTTAAATGTAGGAAGAACAATCTATCACTTACTGACCTATTCCATTCAATATATTTATGTCTCTGCTAGAGCACTGACAAGCTTTTCCACTGAACTGTCTGAATCTTAGTGAGTCAAGAAGAAAAAATAAAAGTAGGGGTTGGATTTTTTTCAGATTAAAAATAACAGCATGGAGGGCTGGGATGTAAATACAGGCAATAAAAATTATTAAAACCTCAGGATGGCATTAAGAGATTTCTGCTTTTTTTTTACTTCTGTACACAAAGAGCATCTGTTGGGATTAGTGCTATCTTGATTTTTAAACATCAGGATGAACATGTATCATCTCAGCTCTAGAAGAGGACTGTTGATATGCACTGCATCAAGTAAAGACTATGAACTGAAAGGTTTATAGTAATGTAGGACAATTTCATTACCCATGGACTGTTTCCTTTCCTTCTTCATGGCCACACAAGGTGTCTGGTAATTTAATCTCTGTTTAGCAGTTGAGGCAAAAGATTTGAGCCAGCCCTATGTGACCTACCCACCTGAACAATATTAGTAATAGAATCATCATCTCCTAGCAGTCCAGGGGTCAGAGGTGTCTTATTTGAGATTTGTGAGTGTTTTCAGGAAGCTAAAGGATGAGAAGAAAATGGCAGGGGCTGCTTTGTGCAGGTGGATGGAGCAGTGTGTGCTCATGCCTTGTGCAAGCTGCAGCAGGGCACCAGGGGAGGCAGGTCTGGGCTCTCCCACTCTCCCCCATGGCTCAGAAACCTTTCCCTTCCTTTAGCAGGTACATCAGGGTCAGCTATTTCTTCATTTTCTGCCTCTTTTAACCCGAAATGGCTTTTCTCCCTCTTTGAGTAAAGTCTGGCTTTCAGTGCCATCAAACGCCTGCCTCGGCTTTCTCCATGACTTCCCTGGGCACGCAGCTCTGGGATCAGACAAGCTGCTGTGGACGGTACGGCAGTGGGGCAGAGCTTCCAGGCTTTGCATTTCTAGAGCTGGAATTCTCCGTCACCTGGAAACAGGTCGCTTTGCTAGGAAGTTGATTAGCATTTGAAAAGGCCCCTTCAGGGACCGGTCTGGTGACATTCCTGCGGGCATTGTTGAAGAGGGATCTGTTGTGGTTTCTAGTGTGGGGTCTGTTGCTGGGTGGGGTTGGCTCTGCAGCCCTGCTGCTTTCAGACGTGTTTGGGGTCCTGGCTGAAGCGAGGATTAGGGGAGCTATGGTAACACAACACTCGGGGAATAAATACACACTGCCTTGGCAGGAAGCTGGAAAACCTTCCCAAAACAGCTGCCCGAAGGAGTGAATAGTAGTTTCCTCTGCCAAGGAGCGAACTGCTTTGGAGTTTCGTGGTATTGCTGTCTATCAGGACTTGTTGTTTTATTTTTTAAGTACATATTGTTGTATCTGTAGCAGTGTTGTGGTCTCTCTTGCTCTCAGATTCTGCTCTTTGGTGAGCAGCACAGTGCGTGGAATGTACTTGGCTGTAGAAGTGGGAACTACACCAGGACAACCTGTCAGTGGCTCGAACTTCTCTAAATTTAACCCCCTTTGCTCTCCTTCTCCGTGTGCTTTGCTAGATCTGAAAGGTCAGGGTTGCTGCAGTGTTATTGGTTGGCCTTGCCTGCTATTCACAGTGAGATGCTTTGGTGCAGTAATGTAAGTTATCGTGCTTAAACTTAATATATTACACCAAGAGACTCTAAAAGAACCTGTGTTAGTGATTTGCTTTGGTCTGGGCATTTGAAACTTGAGTTTCATGGCTACTTCTCTATAGAAAGTTTGTTCTTTTTTAAGGTTAAGTGCTTTCTATCACAAGTTTTACTAATCCGTGTTTATCCTGGTTATATGTTAAATCACAAAGGTATTTTTTTCATTTGAAGAATTAACAATTGTCAAATGTCAATGGTATGATACACTTGGTTTGGATAATATATGTATGAACTGGGGAAGTTGTTAAATAGTTGTTAGGTTATGGACAGTGTGCAAGCTAATCCAAGCAACTGAGTCTATTCTATACATGTTCAAGTATTAATCCAAATGCTTCATAATTTAGCTTACAGACTGTATGATTTTCCTGAATTTTGTTGGTTTTGGCTAAACTAGAACACTCCACAGGGGTGTATTCATCCTATTTCTGACTCAGGATCTCAAATATAAAATTAAGTAGCTTTAGGTTCCTACATTCAAGTCTCAGTGTAATTTAGAACTTTTCATTCTTTTGTAACCTTTGCGAGTGTACCTTTTCTTGTCTTCTTTTTCAGGTGAAAGGCCTTTTAAGTGTCCCTTTGAAGGATGTGGCAGGTCATTCACAACATCTAATATTAGAAAAGTTCACATCAGGACACATACAGGCGAAAGGCCTTATTACTGTACAGAGCCAGGATGTGGGAGAGCTTTCGCCAGTGCAACTAATTATAAGAATCATGTGAGAATACACACAGGTATATGAGTGATTTCTTGTATTTTGAATTGGAATCTGCTTGGGAGAGGCTGTGTCATTCTCTTTGTGAACAATGTTTTGGTGCGTTGTAATTGGGTATAGTCATGTTTATATGACTTGGTAATTCTGTTTGGGCCTCCTCTCCCCTCAGCTGAGGATATTTAAACAGTTAGATTTCCCACCTTGCTGTCAAGGCAGAATAATTTTGGTTTGGATACAAAGTTTTTTAAACTGGACATTGGACTGAATCCTTAATATGATTCTGGGGCTTGCCTCCCTTGTGAGCTGTTTCTTAAATAAATACCAGTAAAGGACAAGTCTGAGCTTAACTTTGGCTCACTGTTATGAGTCACCCTTTCATCCCAGCTGTATTTTCCTTGCTGCTGGGACTGTGGTCAAAACTTCCTTTTTTATAGACTGGATGTGAAAATACTTATCTAACTTGATTTTCAGAGTTAGTGAGCAGAAATAATAAGCACAAATTTGAAGATTCAAAATGTAAAAGCCAGTCATAGCATTATTATCTTGGTAGTATTTTATTTTTTATTTATATTTTATAGAAACACAGACAAGCTTAATAGAGGGACGTTTTATAGCTCAGTTTATATTTTTAGTTTACAATGTAATTTGGACACTTGTTTCATTGATTTTTAAATGGAAGGTGTTTCTGTATTAAACCAGAATTGTTTATACACATGCTTCCTATGGATTTCCTCAGAGGTTTCAGTACTCTGATGTGATACCAGTCAATCAGTATATCTGATCACCAAGGAAAACGATGGGGCTTCCAGTAAAAAAATAACAAAATTCTCAGTACAATGACAAAGTGAAGTTGCAGTTTTCAGCTGATATCATTCTGCCTTCACCAGAAGGATGTTTTAGATAGAATGATAAGGAGAAAAATTGACCCAACTTGTGCTGGCAGTAGTTCTTACAAAAAGACAGTAAGACGTTGCATTGATAAAATTTGTGAGGTTGACCTTCTCTGTTGCCTTTGAAATTAAAGTATGGTTGGTAGTGAATTATCATTTATATATATATCCTAATTATCATTTGCTGGCAATTTTTCCTATGCATCCTGAACAAAGTTCTCTTTATACCTTTTGCTTTCCCATGCAGGGGAGAAGCCCTATGTCTGTACAGTTCCTGGCTGTGACAAACGTTTCACAGAGTATTCCAGTTTATACAAACATCATGTTGTACATACTCATTCCAAACCATACAACTGCAATCACTGCGGGAAGACCTACAAGCAGATCTCCACCCTCGCTATGCACAAACGGACAGCGCACAACGACACAGAGCCCATTGAGGAAGAACAAGAGGCTTTCTTTGAGCCACCTCCAGGTTAGAATTGCAACCTTTGAATCTCTAGTTAAAAGGAAAAAGAAAAAAGGGGCTGGATGGTATTTTGCTGGGGGATTTTGATAGCCAAGGAAATTAAAACATAGATAAAAAGTTAAAGTACTTAATAAAGATACCTTAATTTCTCTGTAAGATTTTTTAGGGTGCTAGGCAACTTCTAGACAGAAATTGCATGTTAATTGGACGGATAATAAGCTCGTTTATAGCAGTCATGGGGTTAAGAGAGAAATTTGAGTTGCAGTCTCAGCAAACCTGCTAAAAACATGCATGTGGGCAAGGGACCAGAGAGGCTCTAAGCTAACACCTTACTGGACTTTTGTTAGGGATTTTTCAGAGTGCATATACATAACACCATGGCTGGTGGCAAGCTTTTGTGTGGGAGTAAAGGCTCTGCCTTGAGAAAAATCTGTTTTTGCAGGACTGTGATATGGGCTGTTTTTGCTGTGGTTTAGAGCAGTTTCTGTAAACTGTCCTAGAGGCAGAGATGAAAATGAGCTGTTGTGCTGCACTACTCCTCAGAGTGCTGTTCATGGTGTCATGAATATTGAATCCTATGAATCCTAAAGAATCAGACTGAAGGAAATACTGGGATAGGACAAACACCACCTGTCAAATTGTGATTTTTAGATGTGCCTGGAGATCAGAAACACCCGCACAAACTGTTTCGGTTAGAAAAGTTGTTTTGCTGCATGTCATGGGAAACTGCACTGAATACCTCAAGCAGACTTGCTGTAGCTTAATTCCTTCTTTTAAAGGAATGATAACATTCATTTGCTGAAGTTAAACATTTATCAATATAATGAACTTAAGTCTTCACACAAAGGCAGTGCTATGGTCTTCTGTATGTTTGTTAATTAATAACTTGTAAAAAAAAATTCCAATTGTGTTTGCATTGAGTGGTTAATATTTAATGAATAAATAAGAAATGTTTTTCACATTTTAATATTTGCTTACATACTAAATGTATATGTAGTATTTATCTGTCTTTTAAACTCATTGCTAGAAGATTATACCCTGTGTTCCCAAAATAAGACTTTCTGACTTGCTTCTGGTATCTTTCTTTCTTTTATTTTTCTCATCTTTCCACTAAATTTTTCTGTTGGAGTGTTTAAAACCGTCAGACATTAATCCTTGTCATTTGCTCTCCTGGGAGCATTTAGAGTGTGTAAAGTATCCTCTTTCCTTTGTATCCAATAGGACAAGGTGAAGATGTGCTCAAAGGCCCCCAGATCACCTACGTGACAGGTGTAGAGGGAGAAGATGTCATTTCTGCACAGGTTGCTACAGTTACTCAGTCAGGATTAGGCCAGCAAGTAGCACTAATATCCCAGGATGGAACCCAACATGTAAGTAACTGCAGTGTTCAAATGCTGACAAAACTGTGCTGAGGATTGAGGCACAGGTTTGTGCCTCAAATCACACAGGATTCTTGATAAACATTTGTGGGTTTCTTAAGGAAAGAAACTTCTTTGGAGCTGTGTCAAGATATGTTTAGGGTTGTGCCTCCTGTGGAACCTAAATATGTGAAACCACATGTTCTGACACATGAAACTGTATTAATACAAAATTAGGGGATTGGTCTCTCCTTGTTATCTTTGTCACTCTGAAAAGGGCTGTTTTAACAACTGTTGTATATACAGCCTGTTTCTGAGGTTTCTCACCATTCCCTGATTATGCTGGTAATATCTGATGGCATCTTCACTGTCTGCACACACTTTGAGGGGTAGAGGGGTGGGAAGTCTCTTCAGTCCAGGTGCTTCCTTTACCAGCAGTTTGGTTGGTAGTGTTCAGTTTCTAACATAAACTAAAGGATAAGGAATCCTTTGATACTATTTTCCACTAAAACATTCATATGGCTGTCTTTTTATTAAGGTTTTTCATGTATACATACTTTTAAGGATTTCATATGAAATTTCCTTGGAAGGGGATTTCAACACAACTCTTGATTCATTGTGGCAGTATATTGAAGGCTTTTGGGGAAAAGTTTGTGTATCAGCTCACAGGGCAGCTGAAATACCAGTAACATATGAAAGATATATTCTGAATTCAGACTGAAATAAAATATCCCAGGGGCCTGTTATATTGCCAGCTGTGGACATTGCAGCAATACTAAGTAACTGGCATTTTTACCCTCTAAAATGAAGGCCTGCAGAAGCTTTGACATAGAATTCTTACATTTAAATTATCTTTCAGCTTGACTTCAGTTCTGGGATTTATTACCTTGTAAATCAGACATCAAATTACATATCTGATGCCCTAATGCATTTACACTGGAGACATCAGTAATTTATATCATTAATCTGTTACAGATTGTTTATTTGTGGTTTAAGTTCTAAGCCCTCGTAGGCCTCTTTAGTATTTCCATCAAGATCAAAGTATGTCAGGTGGTGCAACCTTGAATCCCATTGACCTCTGTGTAAGACACGTGCATAGATAGTCTATTGTTAGAGTATCATAATCTATAATCTGCTGTTATTTGGGATACTCTCAGATTCTCATGGAGTTGTAGGCTCTGGGATTAAGTATGAGCCTCTTTCTGCTAGGGAGAGCCATATTCTTTTCTGTAAACAGGTAAGTGTACCTGAAAGGTCATGAACTGTTAGATCCCAGCCAGTGAGGCAGATGGAAGGAGGGCTCTGATCTGAGCAGCAGTCAAGCCCTTCCCTGCCTCAGGAGCTCCTGTGTGTTGCAGGTGAACATCTCCCAGGCAGACATGCAGGCCATCGGCAACACCATCACGATGGTGACACAAGATGGCACCACCATCACAGTCCCTGCCCACGACGCCGTCATCTCCTCCGCGGGAACGCATTCGGTGGCCATGGTCACTGCAGAGGGCACCGAGGGACAGCAGGTGAGACACTGCCCTGCACACCGGGCTCTCAGATGGCCCCTGAGCCATCACACTTCTGTCATTGTAGATTTATCTCAGCAAAGCAGTTTCCAGCTGCCAACACATTCCCCTCACAAGTGCCTGATATGTTCTGCTCCAGTGCTGTACATCAGCAGATGGTAGTGGAATGCTTTAAAAACAACCAGGCCCCAAGAAAAAAATCTGATGTACCAGTCCAATGATTCATTTAGATGTCTGTAAAATAACACCTGGAAATGCCAAGCATTTTCCCCAAAGTCACATAGTAAATGAGTGGCAGAACTAAGAATAGAATCCAGTATGAACTGTAATTTCATTGGTTAATATTATGGGACTGTAATTTATTTGGCAGATGGGAAACATTTGTGTAAGTATATATCTGTGGGTTGGTTTTTAATGTACAGATAAAACAGCTTTTTAGTACAAATATGATGTTATCTCTAAGTTAAAATATATTCTACTTTTCTAAAATTGCACCATATGAAAATGAAGATAGTTATTAATCTCTGTGTAGATAATCACAGGTCTGCAGCAATTATTGAATTGCTACAGCCCTGAGGACGTTTATATTTTAAGACCTAGTAGATAATTTAGAGAATACAATGATGGCAACTTTTCTTTTGCACAATACAATTACACTCATGAGCAATCCCAGCTTTGAATGTAACTGTGAAGGCAGTGGTGGTACAAGGTGAGGAGCAGGAACAGCTCTGCCAGGCAGGTGATTCTGTCCCTTTGTCCTGAAGGTTGCAATCGTGGCCCAAGACCTAGCAGCGTTTCACAGTGCCTCCTCAGAAATGGGACACCAGCAGCACGGACACCATCTAGTGACTACAGAAACCAGACCTGTTACATTGTTGGCTACATCCAATGGGACACAAATTGCAGTGCAGGTAAGGTGGCAACAAATGGGTTTTTTTGGAGTGTTTCTTACTTCTAGAGCTAGAAGCTACCTAGTCAGGTAACAATGATTTGAATAAGCTTGGTTTCCCTGAAAAAAATATAGCTTACAACCATATGATCTCATATTTAAAATAATATATAGGGTTAGGAAGAGGAATAAACAGCATCTGATTTTCCAAATATACTTGTAGAATTCCCAATAAAAGGGGAAGGCTGGGGAAAGGCCAAAAGTCAGGTCAGCTGAGTTGTTCATGGAGTCAGAGGTTTTCGGTGAAAAAGTGCTTTTGTTCACCCCTCAGCTTTACATATAATGCTGACATACATAAAGCCAAACTCTCAAGGGTAAATTGCTATGAACTTACAAAATTAGTAGATTTATTATTTGAACCTTGAAATGCTAATAGTAAAATAGTTCAAATGGTTATATAGAAAGATTAATAATCAGAAATCTCTGGAAACAGTGACCTTCTGTTGTGTGCCAAACCTGCACAGTAGAAGCAGTCTCTGTAAATAGTTCCTCACATTGTTCAAACACTGTCAGGAAAAGGTAATTTCTAGATATGAAAGAGCTCTTAAGAGCTCAGATTGAAAAGAATAGTATTAATATCCTCCAGCAGAAATGAGAGATTGTTATTTTACCCTTTGTTAAATGGAAAGTAGCAAGTCAGTTGCTGTTGAAAGCTGAGAAGCTCTGAATTCTGAACTCCTCTCTTTTGAGCTAAGTTGGCACTAATCAAAAATGCCTGTAAGAGAAACCGTGTCAGAAGGCAATTGTTTGCATGAGAGCAAGCAAAAAGTAACTTGCACCCTGAGCAGTGAGACCTTTGAATGAAAGGAAAACAGGCACTCTGCACAAGCCCCTCTTCTGTTACCAGTAATGGAGCGTCAACTTAAGTCTCTACGTTAGTTAAACTTAAAATACACAAATCGAAGAGAGATAATTCTAAATTGAAATTAGTATTGATTGTTCCTGAGGGTTTGATTGGCTTTTCTTTTGTACTTTGATACTAATAAATTAATCTATTTGGTTTCTAAGTACTGGTAAAGCCAGTAGCCTAATAGTCCTTATTGACCCTAACGAGGTGAAAAGAGAGGTCTTGATTTGAGTGGATCCAGAATGTGATATGCAGAGGCTGTAAAAATAAGTGATACTTAGAATTGTCCCATTAGGTCAAACAATTTGGTTTTACCTTTCACATTCTCATATGTGTTTCTCCTGAGCCAATAGGTAATGGCCAGCTTTATGGGGTTTTTTGTGAGGTTGAGGTTGTCTTCAGTGTTCCCCTGGCCATATTATAAAAACTCCATAGATTCCTTCCCAAAATTGTGTCCAGTTGTCTTTATTCAGGGTTGGTTATCTTGCTTCTGGTAGTACTAGTTAATTTCCTCTCTAAACTAACTGTAGAATCAAACAGTGTCATCACAATAGCTTTTTCATACAGTTGGGATTCTGCAATAAATGTCCACTTTTTCTATAAATTATTGTCATGTGGTGTTCCAAAGAGCTGACTGTTAGAGAGTTAAGAAAAATGAAGATGTTTGTTTGCTTTACCAATGATAAAATGTAATGCAACAGCCACTATGACTTCTGCAAGCCTTGCAAGTCTGAGCTTTGTAATATGTGCCAAGTAAAATATCACCTACTTTGTGGGTCATGAAGTGTGTTTACCATGCAGCAGTTCTTTGAAGCACATGTATTTTGTAGTTACACAGAAACTCAGTGTAATCTCCTATCAGCAGCTATCTTAATTGTCATGCTGATTAGATAGCTGCTGGTGTATATTAGCCAGGAGAGGTGTGACAATACTGATGACACTTATGTGGGCTGAAGTATTGTTTGGTATCTAGATCTTTGCCTTCAAATAATTTTTGATGCGTTTATTATCCAAGTGTAACATTTTGGATTTCTTTCTGTTTAATTGCGTTTGTTTCAGCTTGGAGAACAGCAGTCTCTGGAAGAAGCCATTAGAATAGCCTCCAGAATACAACAGGGGGAAACACCAGGGATTGATGATTAACTTCCAAAACTGCTACCAGAACAATAGAGTGAAAGGTATTTTATTTTCAACCAACAAAGGTCCATGCCAGCAACAGCCCATAAAAACTTTGAAGTCCCCCACTCAGTGATACTGTGTACACATTTTATGCAAGAGTGAAGAACATTTTCTAAGTTTTGTGTACATAACCCTTGGAACAGACTGACATCATCTACTTCCAACCGTTGCATTCAGGAATATGGAATTAGGATTATATAGTGAACTTCCTTGTTATCCTTTCATCAGATTTCAGACTGGTCTACAAGCAAGTAAAAACAGAAGTATTGGAATTAATTTTTAATGTCATGTACAAATAATGAAGGCATTACTGAAGATTTCAGCTGTTTAAATAACCATTTCAGGAACATTACAAGTAATAAAGGCAACAAAGCCTTTTTAAATTGCATTCCATTAATGGAAAAGTCTTGGATTTTGAGCCTACTACTGTAAATCTTCGTATTTTGATTTGTTTCATACAGATTTGAATACTCTTTAGATTATCTACCCCATCTCATTCATTGTAAATACAGACTGTTAATGCTGGAAGTGCTAATTATATTATCTTTAAATTGGATTATGTACAAAGAACTGGTTGTTCAATATTAAAGAAAGTAAATCTAATGATTTTGTTTCTTTACATATTTTACTTAAGATGTTACTCTCAAATTATTATGCAATAAAATATAGCAAGATTGTATTGTTTAGATAGGATGATATTGTTGTGTGATGTATTGTTTTACTTCTTACTGAGACTGAAGTTCAAATTATTTATTTACGGCCTTGTATAAATTTTTCCAAAGTTTATTTATCATAAACTTAATTTTTTGACATTAATTTTGATCGTAATCCACTATAGTGTATTAAGTAAATACTGGTAATAGTTATTTCAGACATTCTAAAACACTACAAGAGTGATTTTCACTAAAAGGTGAAGTTACCCATTTTCAAGAGAACTGTTTTCAAATGGTGCATTTGCAGCAAAAGTACAAGTACTAATAGTCTATTTTCAACAGTTCTGAGTGCCTGCTGCTACCATTCAGTACCTAGGATGTGCTGATAATCAGTGCTTTTGAAAATCAGGACACAAGTTACTAGAAAAAAGGGATTGATGATGATGTAAGTACAATGCTCCTCTCCAACTATCATTCTGTAAAGGAAAAAAATCCACTGTAGATATGTCTAATACATACAGCAAAATGTAACTTTCCATTTTTTTTATATGAAGAAGTGTTTTTACTCTTGTCTTGTTAGCAGGCTGGTTAAGCAAGTTAAATTTTTTGGCTTCCTGTAAGATTCAGTGCTTATTTTAGATTAGTGTCAAGAGCACTTCTGAAACTGAAGCCTCACCTTTTGCCTTCTCAAGGGAAGGACTGAACATCCTCTGGACAAAATCTTTATTAAGGAATCTGAAGTACTGTGAGGTGCACATCCTATATGAAAAAATAAAGTCCATAACTAAGTACCTGGAGATATTTGACCTCAGAAAGGCCAAGTTTGAATAGAATGAGCCAATTTATTGTGAATTACAGTCTGGGTTGCAGCCTTTTATGTTTTCTACACAGAAAGCCAGCTGTAAAGTGCAGTGAGAGAATACAGTACTGTGGGATAGACGGGGACAAAGCAAAGGCTATTCTCTGCCTAAATTACAAGGGAAAACTTGGAAACATTTAGGTTGTTGGTAACTTTTGTATAGGATTGAGGTTGCTTGCTCACTTAGGTGCCGGTTTTCCTGAAATGTTGTAAATCTTGATATCCCATGGAGATAAATGTACTATGCAAGGAGGATTAATTGCCTGTCAACTAGATCAGTTTCTTAGTACTTATCACCTTTTAGATATTAAAGTTGTATCATTTGACATGAATGTTCAAAGGTTTTTTTTTTCCCTTAAATTACATTGCTAATAGTTTCTAGAAACGGTGGCTGGAACGGTGGCTTTGACTTAACAAAGAAACAACTTCAGTTCTTACTTCTCATTTCCCAGGACGTTTCCTGACCACTGTACAAATGTAAGTATTCTTTATCTTTCATACAAGTTGGTTTGCTGCAAAGTGTTCATTCACAACCAGCTCAGTCAGGAAAACTGTATTTTACAAACTATTTCTGTGACTGTTACCTTACCAGTTACTCTTGCAAAACTCCCAAGTCAAAGGTCATGCTTCCATGTTTTGCTAGCTACCTCTACAAAGGAAAACTTACTGAACAAATAAGGTAGAGTGATTTAGACTGCTTAAGAAAAGCTGAGGTGATTGTGTGCTTTAGCTGCTAGGCCTGCCTTCATAACAGACTCATCTTCTGCATGGAGAGACCTTGGTGATTTTTCCTTCCCACTTCCATTCAGCCAGGACTGGAAGGAGCTGTTTTGGTAGTTTATGCTGCACGTTGGCCTTGGAAGATCCTGTAGTGGAGTTTTGACAGGACGAGACTGGGTTAGATAGATAGAAAAACTGGCAAAAAGGATTTCAAGAGGAGGAAGAAAAGAATATGACAGGACTCAGTGTTTGGCAGTAGAAATCTTTATACTTTACCCACAGTGTATCACTGCCTCTTACAGACTGACCCCCACATTTCCAGTCACAATTTTTCTCTTGTATTTCAATACCCAGCCTATACCAGTTCTCTCCATAAAGTAGTAAGCCCAGAGTCTTTCCAGACCTCACAGTCAACTTTTCCCATTTAAGTATTTCTCCAGTTTTTCCCTATGGTGGGTTTTGCTTCACTGTAGTTCAGTGCCTCTTCTGATAGTAACAGCTCCAGGCTGATGACCTATTGTGCCAGACACGCTCTGCATAACATTTCACCCTAAAGGGCTAATGGTTTTCATAGGAGTAAATCCTGCTGTAAACAGCCCATCCGTGCTGCTGTGATTAACCCCGGCTCAGCTGACCGATACCGCAGATCCTGGGTGCCAGACAGGCACGTGGTGTCTGCTCAGCACAAGGGGCTCACAGACCTGTAAACAGCGGCTCTAGTTCCTGACCCTCCTCACCCCTCAAATACTGCCGGCATTTGTCTCACTGGCTGCTCTGCTTTCTGTGAGGATTGTGCTGCAGCAGAGAAATCCCTCTGCAGCGCTGGGCTGTTCCCAGTGCCCTCAGGGAGCCTTCCCCAGGGACAGGAAGCCATTTCATCGGAATTTAGCCACCAAGGAAAGATGGTGTGGAGTTAGGATATGGTAGAAAATGTTTCTGAATGTGGCAACTCCAGCTCTACAGCTGTTGAGTTTTGTCAGACTCTACACCTCAAGGTGACCAAGATGCAGAAGTGCCCCATAACAAACCTATTCTGTTCTCTCTGAGTTTGTCATTAAATGAAAACAAATGTTTTGTCTAACTTTCAAACAGCACAGGTGAAATTTCATTAATGTTTGGGTGGCAAGCAGACTGATTTTCTTAAGCAGTAAGGTCTTGAGAGACTGGAAATGACGTGAAACTTGTGTCCTGTTCAGCTATTAACAGAGTTGGTCAAAGCTTTAGAAAATGTATTTTACCCAGCATGCGTCCTTTTTGTCTTGAAAAAATGGAAATTGCCTTGTCTTTGCAGATGCATAAAATCAAACTCTAGCCCCTTGTTTATAAGAAGGCAGTCCTTTTTTATTTGGAAAGTATATATTTGAACACCATTTTCCAAAATGTCTATACTTTTGAAGTATAGACACCTATGACAACAAAATAAAAATCAAGAGCCATTTTCAGTGTTTTTGTTGGAGGTAGTAAACTGCACTCAAACTGAGGCAGAGAAGGAAGCATTTTTCCTTGTTGTGTTATGTGTATTGTAAAATATCCCATCAGTTTGGCATTCCTTTGATTCTGTTTCTCATTCTGCTGGTGAAGTTCACTTGGCCAGAGGAAAATCTAACAATCTCATTAGGCCATCACCATTAGCACTAAGTGGTTGACACCTTACCCTATCAGGAGCAGGGTGATACCAGACTTTCTATCTGAGGGTTATATTCAAAGCAGACTTTAATTATCCCAATAAACATACCAGCTTATATCAATTATCCTAATAAACATAGAAGCCTATATCAACACGTGAGCACTTGGTCCTACACAATCTGGGTACTTATCTCTGCTGGAAATGTGACCCCCTTAAATCCAATCCATGTCAGCTTCTGAGACAATAAGATATTTTCTTTGGGTTATTACTGTTCTGTTTAATTATTTGCAGCATTTTGCTCAAAAGAATGACAAACCACTTACACCTTCAGGACACAAGTAAGTGTGTGGAACTTTTCTTATAAGGAAAAAGTATCTTACGTAGTTGTCAAAATGCCTGGTGTTTTACCCTTTCTTTTGTTTAAATCCATCATCAGCCTTTAGGTTGACTTGCTGCTGCTTTTTACTTATTTTTCAAGAGACTTTTAGACTCTCCATTGTGTTACTGCTTGTTTCTGTAGAATTTGCTGAGAGGTTCCTGAACAGGCATCTTAGTGAGGCCAGACGAGGGAAAGAGACTGACTTCCCAACATCTGGCAGGTCTGCTGGCATAACAGAAACTACCCACATGGATGTAAAAAGCTCCTGGAGATACAGCAATGGTTCAAAATTATCTTTCCAGTGGGGCTTTCTCCCTGGTGTAGGGCTAATTCAGATTTGAATATCGTTGTAATGACTGAAAAATCAGAAAGTGCAGGACTGGTTTGTGGGACAGATGGGATTAGCTGCTTTTTGTTTTTAAACAGATACATTCAAGACAGTAAGAGATTTATTAGAATTATTTTTATCTGCACACCTAAAAATGTTTGTAAAATGTCTTACCTTAAATGATGCACATAAGTGATGATTAAAAGAATAGTAGTAGATTCAAAAAAGGCACAGTACCTCTTTTATGGTTCTGCATGTTCCCTGAAGGAGAAAAAGGAAACAGGTTAGTGACAGAGGTAAATTAGTAGTGTAGTGACTGTTTAGTTTCTCTGCATTGGACATTGTGAGGTTTTTAACTGCTGATACAAAATCTTTCTATTTTGATTATTTTAACTTGGCCTCAACAGAGGAATGGGACATTCTAATTGTACCTGTAGGGAGTCACTAAAAACTGTCCTGAGTGTGTGTTCTCATAGTCATAGAGAATTACTGAATTGTATGTGCTTGGCACAACCTGTACTTTTTAAATGCACTTTATACATTTTAATTTCTGAGTACCTTCAGATCTTCCCTGAAATTCCTAGATTTTGGATCCAGAAGCTGTTCTTTATTTTGCGGAAATCGTAGTGCTGCCAAATAACCCTTTCTATACCTTGTTCTCTTGCTGTTATTATTTAGAGTTCCTGGGTGAATAAATTCCTGAGAAATGTCCTCTCTGCCTGCAGACTGTAGCCTAAAAAGATAACAAGGGCTGTCAGCATCAGCTATTGGCGTGTCTTTGGCTATACAAAGTCCATTTTTTATGGGAAACTCATTTAACTCTGGACCTTGTAATTGAAGAGAAAGAGGTTGCCAGCTAACAGCAGCTGTTAGCAGCACAACACCAGATAAAATAATCTTTAAACTGCTCACCTTTAGGCTGTCAGTGGCCCAGACACAACATCTCCCAGTTGGCACACTCCCACTGGGACCTGTTGTCCCTGTATATGCCAAGTTTTGTGTGAAGACTGGAATGCCATCGCTGGCACTGGTGATAAGCACACTGCTCCCTGGGTACCTGCTGAAAACCAAGATAAAAGTAGGAAAACAGCAAAGATCTCTCTGCTCTCAGCTCTCCACCAACAGCCTTGGCACAGGTGGCTGTAGTGTTTCTGTTTTTCACAAAAGCAACTTGACCTCCTTCCTCTTCTGCTTTTTCACTCCATTTACGCCTCTCATGATAAGGTGAACTCTCGTAATAAGGTGAATTATGCTGGCTGATATAGAATGGGTTTCAGCCAGATTTTGGCAGAACTCTCCCAGTTTGATGGAAGTGGTTTTGGAGGATTCCAGATGAATGTGCAAGTGCAGGAATCCTGACAAGATGGCAGTGCCACTTCTCTGGCAGTTCTGACAGCCAGACAAATTGGCTATTGTTCTATTTCTTCCCCATTCATCATTATTTGACTTCCCCTGCTACCCACAAAAGTTGGAAACAATGGTTTCCTTGAGCTTGAAAACTCTTAGTTAAAAGCAGCTGGTTGCCTGTGAGTGTGTACTGCTCCAGATAAGTATTTCCCTTAGCAAAATCTTCAGTGAACCTTAAAAACAAGTGTTACAGAAAGGGAAAGAAGCCAATTTTGCCAATATATATCCTGAAAACCGTTAAACCGCTCAAATTTGTAGGAGTATCAGTCAGGCACTGCCTAGACAGCAGTTTGTGTGCTGTTACATCTACTGGAAGAATAGGGCTTGAGTCTGCAAGATCTGTAGTGGTTCAAAGGTGCAATTTAATCAGCTTCAGAGAATTGGGGATGGTTTGGCTCTGAGAGTGGCACAGTGGAAGCATGCAGAGCTCCTCCTCACTCAGCTTCTTCCTCTGGGGGTGATGTCCATTGCTCAAGTGCTCTCTGGGAGGGCTCTGTGGGGCTCTTTAGCCAGGCTGCTCCTAGGGCTCCTCATGCTAATTACAGGTGTCACAGGGGACAGGGGAGCAGAGTTCCACACTCAGTCTGGGCAAAAGTCATCTCTTCAACACAACAGCTCATGGTCCTGTGTCCTAGGACATCCTGTCAGACTACAGCAGAAGAACAACGGGTGTAAGTTCAGAGCAGCATGTAGGTAGAGCCTGTGAACGCCTACATAGCAGCTGTGCATTTTTTTAGCTACACATTTATTCAGTACTTCCCTTTCTTAATTGCTTTCAGATTGGAAATAAACTTTTAAAATCATTGTGTTACAGTTGTTTCCTTACTTCTCTATTCCTTTTTTCCATGCCTCTCCTATCTGTCTTCTCTTCAGAAATACTTCTCTCTCCAAGCTCTGAATTGTTCCACTTGATTTTGTCCCACTAAACTGTTCCATTGGTTAGTAATTCATCGGTTAAATTCAATTACAACAGGGCTTCTGAACTTGAGTTTGTCACTTGCTGTCACCAAATACCTGTGTCTGTAGACTCCAGAGAGCATGAGTTATTAGATTGAGTTTGGGAAGGAAACTGCAAGCTGTGACATTACAGGAGGAGGGATTTATTGAAACCTTTCTGTGTCTTTAAACTTTTTCAAAGAAAAGGAAACTTTATATGTGACTGAAGCAGGCCACTGATAGTGGCTGGGAAGTTTTGAGTCACTTTATAAGAACTGCTTTGCACCTTCCTCTGTGGGCTCTGAATGGAGAAAGAGGTGGTAGAGATTCTATTTTAAATAGCTTTCTCTTACATCATCTGTTCTAAAACTTGATTGCTTCCTTTAGTACTTGCTGTACAGGGCATCTCATTTTTAAAAATGAATATTTTTAATGGGATGTTATTGTGGTTCTAAATTATTGCACAGCAAATGCGTTTATACTTGGCTTGATGTTGTTCTGTCCCATTTTCATAGGTTATGTTGGCTACTTTCAGTTTTCTGAAACCTGTTTTCAGTTTTCTCCAAAATGCAAATCTCAAAGCTTGTGTTCCTGTGGCTCATCACTGCTTGTCCTAAAACCAGGACAGCTGCAAAGAAATGTGTGTTTTCAGAGAGAAGAGGTTAAGAAAGGAATTACCAGAAGTGGAATAGGGGACACAGACATCCGGCTGGGTCCGAGGGCAGCACATGAGGATTTGTCTGTGTGGAGAGGGGCTGTGCTGCAGCGTGCGAGCATCCCAGCGCGCTCAGCTCTGAGAGGTGAATGCTGGCACCGCCTGCACGTCCAGGGAATGCTCCGTGTGCTCGGAGAGCCTGGGCCAGCAGAGGAGCCCAACAGGCACACACAGCCGCCTTGCTTTGGGCTCTTCGGGGCTCCCGTGCCTGGAAAAAAACCCTATTTCATCATGTGCTTTATTAGCCCAGGGGTTCGTTTTAAGGCGATTTGCTTCAGAAGAGAGGGGCAGGTTTATTTTTTGGGTGTAACCAGACAGAAAGCGAAGCCGAGAGGCAAAGTGGTGGCACCTGTCGGGAGACACGGCTGATACCCAGCACCCACCGTGCCCGGCCTTTGCTGTGCTGGGACCGAGTGCGTTTGGAAGCGCCTGACACGAGTGAAGAGCTCGGGCTAAGCTGCGGCTCCTGCGCGCCACTGCCCTTTAAACCACGTGCATCAACTTAGGGCGAATAATCTGTCTGGTAGTGCTTAAAGAAAGGAAATCCGAGTCTTTAACTGCACAGAAGGTGGTGCTATTATTATTATTAATAATAATAATAATAATAATTATTACTGTGCATTATTATGATGGACATTTTTGCGGGCTCAGTTCTAGCGACTGAACGGGGGCAAGAGCACGCTGCAGGGGAGCGAGCGGCAGCCGCGCGGGGCGGCGCGGTGTCCGCACAGAGTCCCGGAGCTCCCCGGGCGGTGTTGCCGGAGCTGCCGGGGCTGGGCAGGGCGCTGTCCCCGCGGTCTTCCCAGCGCTTCCCGAACCTGACTCCAGCCGCTCCCCGCTGCCCGGGCGGGGCCGCCCCGGGGCTAAAATGGCGGCGGGCGCGCGCCTCACGGCCGGACACGTCCGCGCGGCCGCCTC
>NC_031774.1:4641412-4741729 GCF_001522545.3 Parus major | reverse complement strand
GCCGCCATGAGCTTCCTCAGCCTGCAGCGGGCGGCGCCGCCGCGGCGCGTCTCGGCCCGGCGGGCGGCGGCCCCGATCCGGCAGAAGCTGCTGTTCCTGAGCGGCCACAGCGACTGCGAGGAGGAGGAGGAAGAGGAGGAGGAGGAAGGCTGCGGTAACAGCAGCGCCAACAGCACCGGTGAGGACTCGGCGTTCCAGGAGGCGGACTCGCCGCTCTCGGCCGCGCGCACCCCGGCGCGGAGCGACCCGCCCCTGCTGGAGGAGGAGGAGGAGGAGATGGAGCCGGCGGCGGCGCCGCTGCCGGACGAGGGGGACTCGTGGGAGGAGGAGGGCTTCGGCTCCTCGCCCGTCAAGTCGCCAGGAGCCTATTTCCTGCTCGACTCGCCATCGCCGCTGGCCCCGCACAAGGGCCGGCGCTGCTGCGAGCGCTCCCCGCCGCACCCGGCGGCCGGCGGGTACCGGGGGGCGCGGGGCGAGGAGCCCGGCTCGCCGCTGCCCGACTACCCGGGCACGCCTCCGCACAAGACCCTGCGCAAGCTGCGCCTGTTCGACACGCCGCACACGCCCAAGGTGAGCCCGGGGCGGGGTCGGGCCCGGCCGGTCCGTTATGTAACGGCGGGGGCGCCGCTCGGGACCGCGCCGGGGGCTCCGGCCGGGGCGGGGCGGGGCCGGGCGCCGCCGCCGCCTCCCGACGGGACAAGGGGCGAAGCGCTTACCTACGTAGTAGTCGTGTATAAACAAAAAAAACTTTGCGAGTCGGGCGGTGTTTTGTGGTATGTGTGTTTGAAAAGTGCGAGCGTAGAGTGTTAAAGCTCCTGAAGTGCGTGCTGGAGCGTGGAGTGGGCGTTGGTAGGGGTGTAGCCAAAAAGTTAAAGCTCGACGCGGGGTGTGATGCTGTGTGTCTCCCGGTGAGCTGGCACGTCCCAGGAGGAATTTCTTCACAGGAATGGTGATGAGACATCGGAATGGAGTGTCAGTGCTGGTGACACGGCGGTGTTGGGGCATGGGCTGGGCTCGATGATCTCAGAGGGTTTCTCCAGCCGGATGGATTCTGGGATCCTGTCGTGCTGGAGTTGCTGCTGCTGTGGTGCAGCGCCTGTGCTCCTGCATCAAACGTGAAAGGCTGTTTGAGCAGCCGATGCTGTTAAACTGACGGAGTCCAAAGTTTAGACGGTTATCTCTTAACTCTGTCAATAGCAGACTTTTGGAAGGCATTTCAACTTTTGAACTCGACGCTGTGTAAAATCCTGTATAGTGAATTTAAATCTAGTGATAATTGGCTTCCTTTCTTCATTACTTTTCATATAGCCCTTTAGAAGTAATCCTGGGATAATCCCCGGGGATAATCTCTCAGGGGTCTATAGACTATAGATGGAAAACAACTGACTTAAGGTGCGAGGAAAGCATCCTTCTTAATTGGTTTTCTACAGCTTCCATCTCCAGTGAGGTTTCACTGGTAAAAATGAGTGGTATAAATTCGTAAAAGGTAAAATTGGTGATGATTTTGCACCTTGTCAGGAACAGACACTTTGGGGATGCAAAGGTTTTGTGGAATGTGATACTAAAAAACAATTTCTTAACAGCAGTTCAGTGGGATTCTTAAATTAGATTCTACATGGGTTATCTGGAAGAATCTGTTGGGTCAGATATCCAGTGAAAGTACAGAAATGTGTCCTGAGAAGCAAAGATCTTAATCTAGTGCGAATTTGAGGATTACAATCGAGATTCCCATGTACTGAGTGTTGTTCCCTATGATGATTTGGGCTTTAGTCCTGTCAAATTTTTATTTTTAGGATATTTAGGATAAGGTGACGCTCCTGCTTGTGATCCAGTCATCAGCATCCTCACCAGGATGAAGGATACTCAGGTGCAGACTTTGCAGTGTAACTGGGAGAGGTTTTATCATGTGCCTGGAAAATGTCTGGTCTAGCAAATTACCACCTAGATCAGTTTGGGGTGTTTAACTGACAATGCAGCCATGCTGTCAATTCTTGAACCATTGTTTGTAGGCTCAGGAAAATGCACCAGTGCATCAAATGTTAATATTACTATTAATATTACCATTACTATTAATGTTAATATTAAATGTTTCTAATTTGCTAATTTATTAAGACTGTCACCTAAATTTGTAGAAACCAAAGGTTATTTTGTGTCTGATCTAGCTTCCACATCATGCATGTGAAAATCATGATGATAACAGTACAGGCTTGTCCTTCAGTTTCATCTGTGTTCATTTAATGGACAAAGATTTGTACAAGAAGCTTAGATAATGAGATTATTAAAGACAGAAAAAGATTACTCTCATTATCATATCTTTTAAAAATAATTTTAATACTCGTTTGCTTGAACTGTTTATGTGTAGAGTACAAAGCATAATAGTTTCTTAGAAAGTCCTTTTGATGGAAATGCAGGTATTTAAACAACCAATAATTTAATTAAATTAATTAATTTAAATAAATTAAGTTAACTTTAATTAGACAATACTGTAATGATGGCTTCAGGCATGACCTGACTGTTTAATGTCTAAGGCAATATCAAGGCTATAAGTGGCTATAAATGTTTTTGTTTTGTTTTTTGTTTTGTTTTGTTTTTTTAAATACAGAGTTTGCTTTCTAAAGCACAAGGTTTAGGCTCGAGCTCAGTCAAACTTCGAGGGGGCTCACTGTTTATGAATGTTGGGAAGTCGGAGAAGCAAGAAGAAGATTTTAGACAAACACCTCATGTGAACATCAATCCCTTCACTCCAGATTCCATGTTCCTTCACAACTCTGAAGGCAAATGTCGTAGGAGGAAGAGGATACACTGGAATGAGTGAGTGGCTTGTAGCCTCCTTTGTTAAGCTTGTATTTAGAACTACTTTTGGCTGCAAAAATTTTGTTACAAATTGCTTCTAAGAAAGTATTTTTGCTTGCAGATTGGTACCAATGTATAATACAGCTCTTAAAGTATGTGCTTCAAGACACATGATATCATGAAATAATCATTTAACACTTGATCTTTTGATGACTTTACAGAGAGGATAGGCTGTGTCCTGGTCTTTTTTTCCATCATGGAATGGGCCATGCACAAGGGTCTTTCTTGAGGAGAAAAAAAAAAAAGCATTAAATAGAAGTGTGAAACATGAAGAAAGAAATTACAAAGATATTAGCGTGGCAGTTTTATGGGTTTGTGTTTACAGATTTCTAGTGTTCAATGAGTTCACTAAAAGTAGATTGAATGGGAGAATTAGATCTCAGAAAAATTCAGCAGCTTCTGGGCTTCAGTTTTAAGTTTACTTAGACCATGTTATTTCTGGTGTGAATTTCAGCTCTTGTGGAGAGGACATGGAACCAAGCGATGGAGAGCCTGAGGAGGAAACCATGAGACCTGCTAAGGTGCTTAATCTTTGGACCTTGATACTAATTTTAGCAGTTTGTGTGTATGCAGATCTAAATATTTTCCTTGGTAATCTTTGCAGAGGATAACAATAACAGAAAGTAACATGAAGTCACGGTATGCAACCGAATTCCATGAACTGGAGAAGATTGGGTCTGGTGAATTTGGCTCCGTGTTTAAGTGTGTGAAGAGGCTGGATGGCTGCATCTATGCAATAAAAAGATCCAAGAAACCCTTGGCTGGCTCAGTGGATGAGTGAGTACTTCCTGCTCTTAAATCTTAAGTCTTCTCTTGGTGTTTCTTCTCCAGATGGCTCTTTGTGTTGGTATCTAAAGAAAGCATTTAAGAGGAAGGGGTAAAACAAACATGAATTAAATTTAAAACAGATACAATTTGGAAGGGACTTTTTTTTCTTCCCCACCCACCCCCCAGGTACTGTGCAGTACTGGGGAGAAAAGGCTGGTTGGCCTCTCCTGCCAGATGTTTGTCCCAGTATTCTGTGTGGAAACAGATTGTTCTCAAAGTGAGAGTAACTTTGCTTCCTAGCAAAGGTGATTCTTTGAGAGATAAAAGGAAGGCACTCTTTCCAACTGAGTCCTCATCCTTGTCAGCTTGAGTGACATGCAGATGAGTTAGATCAGTTTGGGGTTTTTTTTTTGGTATTTGTAAATGACCTTGTGGTTCAGGACTTTCCCCCACTCTTCAGTAGTGTGGGGAATGGTTGTTCAAATAGTTTATAAGTATATAACACAGTAGTGTGTTCAAATATTTATAATAAAGACCCCCACATGTCTGAGTTGCTCAAAATTGCATACCAGACATACAATTTAGGGAATGCTGAGTTCAGTCAAACCCTTGGCTTATGAGCACTTGTATTTTTTCCTTAAAACTTCAGTCATTCATCTCAAAGTTTGCTATTGCTACTGGTTGGCAAATACATAATGGATGTGTGGCACCCACACCAACCTCTGATTTTTGATGTTAGGTATGTTAAATATTTTAATACAATGTAAAATATTTTAGCTGTTTGGCTATAAGTACAAATCCATCTTAGGGTGCCATGGAATTGAATAGGACAATTTTTAATTAGAAATACTAACTGTAATAAGAAATTGTACTACTTTCACCATACAATACTCACATGTGCTGTTGTTTTTTGTGACTAACAGGCAGAATGCTTTAAGAGAGGTCTATGCACATGCAGTTCTAGGACAGCATTCTCATGTAGTGAGGTACTACTCTGCATGGGCAGAAGATGATCACATGCTTATACAGAATGAATATTGCAATGGTAAGTAAAGAAAACATAGAGGTATCTACAAGCTCTTAACACTGGTTAGGAATTGATTACCCCACTCATAGCTTATGCTGTCATTCTTTCAAGTGACTGATATTCCTTTCTGGAAAAGGCATATCAGATGGATGAAGGAAAAACTGTACAAAGTTGTAGACCGAGTCATGCATTATTCAAGCATTCTGGAAGTACCGTGAGGCATTTGTGAGCAGTAGAACTGTTCTTTCTTCTGTACAGTAGTACAAGCTGGAATAGAGAAAATTGCTCCAGTTTCCATTAAAGAGGGAGATTAAACATATTTCTGAAACATTTTGCTATTGTTGATATCCTGACAGAGATTTGGAAGAGAGAGAAAGCCCTTTCTCTTGTGTTGCTATTCTGTTAGTTTGTGTGGCAGCTACAGGAGAAAAGCATTTTATTATACTGGTACATGTCTAAAAAAAAGGATACAGCACTATATTTTACACTTACTGTATATTGCCAGCAAGTTCTTTGTGGTATATTCACTTAATTTTGGGAGCTAGTTGTTGTTACTTTGTCAGCTGTAAAAAAATGCTTTTGTGTTTTTAATGTTGTTTCAGGTGGCAGTTTAGCAGATGCCATAAGTGAAAATTACAGGAATATGCGTTACTTTACTGAGCCAGAACTGAAGGACCTGCTGCTTCAAGTGGCTCGAGGTTTAAAGTACATTCATTCAATGTCCCTGGTACACATGGATATCAAACCTAGTAAGTTTGTAACTACTTTACTCTCTATTGACAACTTGCTCAGTTCATTGAATCTGCTGTAGGAAAATGAACAGTTAGCCACACCTTACTAACTGTAAATTCTTCCCTGAAGTTGTGAATAGGAGCACAAAGATGTCAGTTATAAAATTGGCCAGCAGACCTAAACTGTTGAGTTTATCTTGGGTTCTTTTTGTGTAATTGACTCTACTTGCATAACACTTGGCTGCCTTCCCAGCAGAGGGGCCACAGCGAGTCAGTTATAGCTTCTCACTCTTTGAACAGGGTATATATACAAATAAAACTTCTGCGAGGCTAAAGCAAACTCTAGTGAAACTAGGTCAAGTAGAAATTGTACAGAAACGTTTCTTTTAACAATTCTGCTCTTTTTCAGGTAACATTTTCATATCTAGAACATCAGTCCCGACTGTAACTCTAGAGGAAGGTGATGATGATGACTGGTCATCTGATAGAGTCATATTTAAAATAGGTGAGAAACAGCTTACTTATGTGCAAAAAACTTGCATTATCTCATTGTCTTTTGAAAAGTAACTTAGTTTTCTCCTTGCAGGTGACCTGGGCCATGTAACTCGAGTCTCTAGTCCTCAAGTGGAAGAGGGTGACAGCCGTTTCCTTGCAAATGAAGTCCTACAAGAGGTAACTGTTCTGTTTATGGGAAGCAGTGATGTTAGGCCTGCTTGCTGTTTCCTTGAGGAAAAAAAAATGTGAATTTATTTTTTTCTTTTCAAGAACTACACTCACTTGCCAAAAGCAGATATTTTTGCTCTCGCTCTGACTGTTGTCTGTGCTGCTGGGGCCGAACCACTTCCAACCAATGGGGACCAATGGCATGAAATTCGGCAAGGAAAACTGCCCAGACTACCACAAGTGCTTTCTCAAGAATTACTAGAGTTACTAAAAGTAAGAACTCCTGTACTAGTGGCTCACTGATAAATGTAACTTATTGTCTTGCTGGCCTTAACAAGGATGCCTTGCTTTCTTTGTTTCCCAAGGTTATGATTAATCCTGATCCTGAGAAAAGGCCTTCGGCTGTGGCACTAGTGAAGCATTCAGTGCTTCTCTCTGCCGCAAAAAAGAGTGCGGAGCAGCTCCGGATAGAGCTGAATGCTGAAAAATTCAAGAACTCACTCTTGCAGAAGTAAGTTAGTAGGTCCTTAGGGTCCTTCAACAGGACTTAATTTCTAACAGGTACTAACCTGAGAGTGATGATAAAGCAGGAGTGTCCTTGTTTGTGGGTGAGATCCTCAAATCTGTATGCATGTGTGTACCTGAGTGTACAAAGTGGGTCATGGAACTTTAAAAGGAACTTTCTCCACAGAAAGAACTGCTTGAACACTCTAAGGGAATCTCAACAGCACTATTAGTATTCAAGGCATACAAAACATTATGGTTTTAAACAAATGTTTCTGGACAGTGCACACTTTTGTGACAGGTGCACGTAGCCTCGCTTATATTGGTATGATTTGAGTCTTTGTTTTCCTAGGTCATTTGTACATTGAAATACTGGAAAATTACTTAAATGACCTGTTTTGAACTTAAATGAAATAGGACATCAGGAATGTTATTGGAGAGTGTAATTTGACCTGTACACAGCACTGTTACTGGGTCACCAGAGAATCATTCGTATCTGGAGGTCATCTTGTCCTACCCCTTGCTCTAACACTCACTCTGAATTAGAGCTTGGAAGAAGAGATTCCCTTTTAGGAAAGTCTGATTTCTGCTTAAGTTTCAGGGAAAGAGTTAGTAAATTAACAAGCAGCTGTCTCTTACACTACGGTTACCTTTGCATGTGTTATACATAATAGGCAGGCCTTTATGAGGGAATATAGAACACTGATTACTTTTTGAGGGTGTGTTTTGAATGAAGATGTTAATTTCATCTTCAGGTTCACACCATTGTTACCTGCTTATCTTGCCATTGCTAGTCTGACCACAGCCAGATGTTCTAGATTAGCTGGTTATCTTTATAATATGATGAATTACATTGAAAGAATAATCAGACAAGTTGTGCAGGGTGCTAAAGGGCAGATTTGCTGAGGTAAGTTGCTTGCTTGTATGAAGACAACATGTTTTTGCACCACTTAAAAGAGAAAACTGGCAAAGATAGTGTTTTTGAAGACTTCTTCAGGCCTGGCAACAAGGATGCATCCTTGTAAATCCAAGAATGATAGAAAGACAACACTTAGCCACAGTAATTTTTAATGGTGTGTGGTGTAGTGCTCCATAAAATACTTAAGATACTTTGGGGGGAGAGGTTTTTTTGTTTGCTTGTTTTTTTCTTTAATTTCTGCATTTGAACCATTGAAAATACCACTTCTGAGTGTAAGCCATCTTCAGTGAAAAGAATTCTTTTAAGGCAACTCAGCTTTTCTACTGTGTTGTCCTCTTTAGAGGAAGGAAGAATTCAAGATTTCTAGGCAAGAACTCAAGACTTCTAGGGAGGAGAGTAAGGATATTCTAAAACTTAATTTCTTGGTATTGGTGTGTGGTGGTTGGGCAAGCACACGTGTGTATTTGTGACTGATGCTCACAAGGAAGAGGACTGAAAATTGGCTGCTTCTCTTTCAGTGAGCTGGCACAGTGATAATTGTGGGGGTGATTAGATGGGGCACGGGTGTTACTGAGTAATATTTTGGCTTACAAGAATGGGAATTACTTATTAAACTAAAAGATGTAGCTTAAAACTGAATACACCTATAGTAATATGCAGCAAGCTTGTAAAATTTGATTTTGCTTGGCAGCCAGATGTGAAGTGAGATTACAAATATTGGCTCTTACAGTAGAGAAAGTTCTTTAATGGATAGTTTGAGATAGTGGAAGGATGAGAGTCTGAGGCAAGGCTGAGGCACTTTGGCTGTATGTCAGTATTTGAAGAAAGGAGAAAAGCAGTGTATGGGGGAAACCTTTATAAAGGTAGTTGTGCTCTTTAGTGGGACTATTTTATAGTTTTATCCTGGGTTTGATTAACTTTGTCCTCAGCCTGGGTATTGGTAATTCTCTGAAACAGA
This sequence comes from Parus major, assembly GCF_001522545.3. NCBI lineage: Eukaryota > Metazoa > Chordata > Aves > Passeriformes > Paridae > Parus > Parus major. The sequence continues at coordinate 4,733,306 of NC_031774.1, read as the reverse complement.
ACAGTTGGCAGAACATTGCACGGGGCAATGGCCTGTGCTACCTTCAGTGACTCTGCCTTGCAGGCTCCTGTTTTTGTTAGGCAAAAAACGGAGGCGGTGATTGGCTTTAGATGTGGGTATGCAAAAGGGAAAGGATGCTTCCTGAGTTGTCTGTTGCCAGTTTACCCACACCTGTGTTCGTCTGTCTGAGTCTCCCACAGAAGATCAGGTGTTCCTGAACACACTTCCTTTGGGCAAGCCTCAGCAATGAACTCTGACTTAACACATGCCTTGTGCTAGGAAGTAAAAGCACCTTACTGTGTGTCCTGGTAATTGAAGTGTTGAGCTGCTTGTAACAGGCTGGATTTCAGAATCTGAGTTATGTTTTTAATTTCCTTCCCTTGCTTTTCAAAAGAGAGAACATTTAGACAAGTAATGAGCATCCCACCTTGGCCCTCTGGTTGGAAACAGGTGGATGCGAATCATAACGCTCTCAGTGTGACCTAAAATTGATCTAGAGTTTGAACTGTGACCCACTGTAGCTGGTTTGCTATCTCTTGCTGTGATAAGGCTGTACCTTTGGGTGCTGCTGGGTGTGACAGCGTCCCTGTGTTGCAGAGAGCTGAAGAAGGCGCAGCTGGCGAAGGCCGCGGCCGAGGAGCGAGCGCTGTTCACTGATAGAATGACCACGAGATCCACGACGCAGAACCGACCGTCCCGGCTCATCGGGAAGAAAATGAACCGCTCCCTGAGCCTCACCATATACTAACCATGGAGTCCAGAGGAACCATGGAGTCCAGAGATGGCCATGGCTTCTCTGCTGGACCAAAGCCTACGGAATTGAAGGAAGCCTTCAATTCCTGGTTTCCTGTTGTGGGATCGGTACCACCAGTTCTGTAGCTATTGGTTCTGGGTTTTTACTTGTACTCTGTGGCTGGTTTTATATTAAGTGTTTGAGTTAATGGACTCGGTTACTCTCCTGTCTGTAGAGGGTCCTGGATGTTATTCCATAAGCCTTTCGGTTACACTGTTAGATGTTACGTTATCCCAGGGTTAACCACTCTAGTGGTGTGCTGCTTTGTAGTGTTACAGCGTTGTAATAAAAAGCAATATCCCTAATCTTTTAAGAAGGAGGGAGGGGGCCTTACTTTGATAGTTAATTTTTTTTTTTTTTTGGAGCCGAGGGGGAATTAATTTTGAAAGACAGGCTTTTAGGCCACCTACAGTCAATGTACCTGATGTCAGGTAGACTTTTGTTGTGAATTTTATTTGTGTATTCAACTGGGAGCACTTTGTAGGCATTGCATAAACCACAGCTTAGGAACCTGTGGAATTAAGTGCCATGTGGAACTGCTGCTATTTTTAGTTCAGTGTCCTTGCTGTAAACTGTAGCATTAAAACAATCATTATTGTGTTAATAGGCTTCTTGTTAAAGCAATTAAGTGAAACAAATGTAAGCTGCATTTTAGTGAAGGCAGCATTTTTCTCTCAAAGCTAGTGCATTGTGAAAAAATGCACCAATTTAATATTTGGACTCTGTATTAGTGTAGTGCAATTGTTAATGTCTTTGCTATTGATATTTTGTTCTTCTTTCTAATAAGGTTCTCTGACTGTTCATATTTTCTTCAGTTGCCCATCCTTGAGGCTATTGTATGTTTGCATTTTTTATGTTGGAATATTTGTAAATAGTTGTTTAGTGTGTTCAGGTTGTTTTTCATTGTTTATGTACATAAGTTTGATCAAGCTTATAGTGTACTATACAGAAACTGCAGTCTGGGATGCCAACAGACACAGCTTAACTATTTAGTGTGAAGTTTCAAAATGTGGAACAGAATGTGGCCATGGAACCGGTGCTGTTATTGAACCTAGGCTGACAGAATAACTGTTCTGATTACTGGCTTGTCTCTTCATTCATTTTACTTAAAACAATGTTTCCCTTATGTGCTCTATTTGTTCTTACTAGTGTTGAATTTGAATATTAAAGTTAAAAGTTCTGTTTGTTTAATATCGTGTAAATCTTCTTTAACTTTGTAGTTATGGAAATAATATGCTATGGCAAGTCCTGATGAGATCTGCTTCCCACTCGTACCTAATGCTTGTGATTCCCTCTCATGAGAGTGGATGAGATATGTATCATGAGATACCACATTTGCTGATAGTTAGGGGACAGAAGGATCTAAGTCCATGTGGTAGTGTCCATAGCAGTCTGTCTCTGCAGTCCCAGGAATGATATTACATTGGGAAAGATGAAATCCCTGGAAGAAGTGGAACCCATGACTGATGGGGGAGGAAGAGAAACTACATAAAGAAATATCTGGGTCCTGAGGTAAGGGAAAAAACTGCAGGAACTGCTGAGAATGGGAAGAGAGCTGCTGATTAAGAAGTTGGGAAGAAAATAGGAGGAGTTGGGAGTAATTGAGGAACACAATAGTGGCATGTTCTGTGGCATGGAGGCACATGTAAATAAGAGAGACACAGTAAATAAAGGCTTAATAGATCAGTCTATTGTGGAAGTTTTTACCTTGTATTAGAGCCACAGGTGACTCAGAGAAGCTGTGTCTGACTTCTATGGACTCATGAAATTCTGCTTTGCAATTAGCAGAAAATAACTAAGAGTTCTCAGTTCTAGTCATAGGACAGTGAAATTCAGAGTATTGGTTTAAGGTATATGAATATTGATATTTTACTGATAACTGAATATGCAGTTATTAGTAAAAATTGATACACTGGAATATCTTTGGGTTTTTACTTTATCAGATAGTCCTGTCTTGTTTGTAAGAGAATTTAAAATACATGGTTTTGTTGCAGTGGCTTAATGTTCATCTACATTAAGCGAGACCTTTGGGACCACCTTTGTACTTCTAAACAGAAATACCAATTGGTGGGTGATCAGTGAACTTAAGCCTTTCTCTCCCTACAGTGTAAGAAAATCTGTTCTATTACAGAAAATCTGACCTATTACAGTTCTGTGCTCCTCATCACCCATTTTCAGAGGTCAAAGCTGTGCTGGGGGCTTGGAGATCTGTACTCCTGGCTGGGTAAAGTGCCTGGAATGCTGGGCTCAGAGAGGTGGTGGATGGAGCTGTATCCTGCTGGAGGCAGTCACCAGCGGTGTTCCTCAGGGATTGGTGTGGGGTCCAGTCCTGTTTAATGTCTCTATCAATGATCTGGGTGAGAGGGCCAAAGGCTCCCTCAGTTTGCAAGGCACAGCAAGTTGTGCAGGAGTGATGATCTGCTGGAGGGCAGGAAGGCTGCAGAGGAGGGATCTGGACAGGCTGGATTGATGGCCTGAGGACACAGCTGCAGGAGGTTCAACAAGGCCAAGTGCCAGATCCTGCCCTTGGCTCACAACAGCCCCAGGCAGTGCTACAGGCTGGGGGAGGAGAGGCTGGAAAATGCCCCAGTGGAAAAGGACCTGGGACACAGGCTGAACATGAGCCAAGTGGCCAAGGTGGCCAGTGGCATCCTGGCCTGGATCAGCAATAGTGAGTCTGGCAGGAGCAGGGCAGGGATTGTCCCCTGTGCTGGGCACTGGTGAGGCCACACCTGGAGTGCTGTGCCCAGTTCTGGGCCCCTCAGTTTAGGAAGGACATTGAGGGGCTGGAGCGAGTCCAGAGAAGGGAACAGAGCTGGGGAAGGGTCTGGAGAGCACAAGTCCTGTGAGGAGCAGCTGAGGGAGCTGGGGGTGTTCAGCCTGGAGAAAAGGAGGCTCAGGCAGGAGCTTATTTATCACTCCACAGCTGCCTGCAGAGAGATTATAGCCAGGTGGGGGTCAGCTTCTTTTCCTAAGTTACAAGAGACAGGACAAGAGGAAACAGCCTCAAGTTGTGCCGGCTTTAGATGGGATATTACAAACCATTTCTTCACTGAAACATTTGTCAAGTATTGGAACAGGCTGCCCAGGAAAGTGGTGGTGTCACCATCCCTGGGGTTATTTAAAAGCTGTGTGGATGTGGCACTTAGGGACATGGGTGAGAGGTGTACTTGGCAGTGCTGGGTTAACTGTTGGACTCACTGATCTTAAGGGCATTTTCTAACCTAAAGAATTCTGTGGGTCTATTCTAGTGCTGGTCACGGTTTTGTGTGCCATTGAAGGGATGCCCTGCTTAAACTGGAGTGACTTTAGACATTTTAACTTCTCCCTGTGTGGCAAGGACAGTATTTAAAAAGGCATTTCAGGGTTCTAAAGTAGTGTGTTTTATCTTAAGTTTTCATGAGTCTTTCTGATGCAGATGGTGAAGCAGTGAATCCTGGCTGCAACAGTGGCTAGTGGGAAGGAGCAGAGAATTTGGGAAGTGTGTGTTAATGCTTCCCATGAATGTTCCCAGCATCCAGTGATTCATGATTCAGATGTATACTGAATAAGAAGTGGTATCTATTTTTACTGACATTGAAAGGGGGTTTCTTTTTTTAATAGAAACAATCTTAGAGTAATTTTGGTAGCTTACAAATTATTGCAAAAACAAGACTTGGGCCAAACTTGTCTGTAGTTGAGCAAGTTGCCTTTGCAGGTGGAAGAAGCAGCTTCTCACCTCTCACAAAAATGTTGTGCTGGATATTAGTTGAGTTGCAACCAAGCATGGTGTAACAGGATGTCTTGGTTTGAAAGACAGGTGTCTGCTAAGGAAGGCACCTTAGCCTCCCTTGAAATGTAAAATGTAAACCTCCTTCCTCCAAATTATTACAATTTTGAAATTAAGGGGCTCTCAGGCAAAGATATGGGAATAGGAATAACAGTTCTTTTCTAGGAAAATTCAAATAAAATGCAGTAGTAAAAAGAAACACTGACAGAGTCAGGATACAACCTGACACCCTGCTGGTCACGGTGTTGGTAGCAGTCTGATTAAATGGTGGCTGCAGTCCTGGAGTGACAGATGTGGTTCTGTTGAAGCAATGATCCTGTAGAAGGGTGTTGTTTTCCTCTGAAGGTCCAGTGGTGATGTAGATGGGTCCCGTCTTCCCCTGGGAATCCAGTGGGAAAAGGCTGACTGTGGTGTTCCAGGTTTCAGATTATATCCAGGCAGGAATGCTTGGCTCCTCCCCTGGGTGGAGCATCTCCCAACGGGATGATGTAATTTTGTCAGTCCTGCAGTGAGACTCAATGGCCCAATGACAGAAGAGATCCCCCTGGAGGGAGGATGGGTTGTGGAGGAGATAAAGAACTCTGCCACACCTGGTTTTAACAGATGGTAACAGAATGTGTACCTTTGGTCACATCTTGCATTGCAACCTAAGACAGGATGAGCTTCCGCACTTGAAGAGGAAAGCTTTAGCAGAATTTAAGAAGCAAGAATTAGAGCTGGGTGGCAAACATGCTCTTCAAAATAGTTACGTTTAATATTTAACCATATTTTTCCTGAATTCATCTAGCTTAAATTTCCAAAGCTTAACTTTTTTGATCAGACTACATGACTCCATGAAGAACTCAAAGTGAATGTAAAAATACTTGAAAGCAGGTATTTCATACCCCCACCTCCTCTAGACATTTGTCTGCTCCTTTGTCTTCTCCATCTTCTAATGATGCATTACTGGACAACACTACCTGCTTGGTCTTGCTCAGTCTCTTCCTGCATCTTCTGACTGAAAAGTGGGTGGTGGGATGGACTAAAGCTCCTACAGACTCAGCTTCCTGTAAAGATGCGACACTATCTAACACTGAAAAATTAATTTCAAGTACCAAGGACTGATTCACTGTTTGGATAATTCATCTTGCAATTCAAACCTTTCTATTGTCTGTAGAAATACTGATGGGTTTGCAGGCTAAACCATTTAATTGAATTATAAGTAGTATACCTAAAAAATATTGAATCACATCCGGTGTTCAAATACTACATGAAATTCTATTTATGCCATTACTGTCAAAACACAATTGGAGGTAATTTTTGTATGTTCTTTTGGTTTCTTTTTGGTAAGGTATCCCCACACAGCAGTTGTCTAGGATTTTTTTATTGCTTTTGTTGGCTTCATTTTTCAGTTTCCAAGTATCCTGTTGCCCTATTAGCTGGAATGCATCTGAATTACTAAAATGTAGAACCTGAAATCCTACTGTCACGTTGGCTTATTTTGGAAGTCACAGACTAAGTTTTACCTCCACTTAGAAATGGAGTTAGGCACTGCTTGTATATTCCAAAGTAGGATTTCAATGTCACAGGTTGCATTACTTAATAACATTGAACCGTTTCATGAATTAAAGTATACTTGGGCACCCTGTCCTTGCTGATCTCAGGCAGGGGAACACCATGTGTTCAACACCCTCCCAAAAGCTGGCCTTGCCTGAATGTGTTTTGTAGTCTCCAGCAACACCTGCTGGACAAAATTGTTAACTGTGCACTGAATTTTTGTCTTTGAAGTGTTTTGTGTGCTGGTATGACACTCGACCCTGATTGTTAGGAGGCATTGTCTTGTTCTGCAGCAGTGACTGAGCCTTCTAACCAGCAGGAATTCAGGTAAGCATCCTTTAATTTATTATTATTTATTATTATTAATTCATCCCCAGTAACCCCTTTGGTTGTGTAGGCTTGGAAAAGGCACTCTCACCATGTGTCTGTGTCTGTGGCTTGGTGTGCAACATGTGCATATGTTTAATAAACCTCTGTGTGTGCTACCTATAAACATCCCTGATATAACTGGGCTTTAGGACTCCGGTCTAAACGTGGCCAGAAAAGTCAAATCAGGGCTGTGCTCTCCCTTCCTCCAGTGAAGCCTGGAACCCTCTGAGGGAGCACTGCTGAGCTGACTGGAGGTTCTCAGCTCCAGAAACTCGGCACAGAGAAAGCAGGAGGAAGCTGGGCAGGACAGCACTCAGGAAACAAGAGATCTTGCTTCTGTCTGAGAATTGGAATTGGATGACGATTCTATGTTCCTGAAGTATAATGGGATTGGGCTAGGGGAAAGGGAGGTGCCTTGAGGAGAGAATATTGCTGTGCCTAATTAAACAGGAAGCAATTTATTATTGTTTAACACGTTGCTTGGAGATCTGAGGTTGTGCACCCCTAAAAATCAACTTGAGATTCTGGATAGTCTTGAAAAAGCTGAAGCATTGGTTTCAAAGATCTTTCTTTTGCATTTGACTCCCTTACAATACACAGTATGAGCATTTAGCATGGTATCTGGGTTATCATGCTGGTCTAAACTGATTTCTGTTTGACTCAAGATGAAAGCAGACTACATGGCCTGACTCTGATAAATGATCTTCTGTGTATTGCTTAGGTTGCTGCCAGACAAGTGGGCTAATGGACATAAAACCTCCTGCTGTTGCTGAATTTACACGCAGGAAGATTCTACGTGTTCAGCCTGCATCTTGATGGAGAAGATTTGTTCATCTATTCATTTACAAACAGCAGAAGGAACCAGTAATGGAAGTATTTTAGGCAAGGTTTTGTAGGATAGGGATGAGTGGGACAGAGAAACACCAGCTATTCCCAGCCTTTAGTAATCTCACCAACCTTAGGTGATGTTTCTGCTTCTGCAGCTCCTGCCTCTTTTCACTCTCATCTACTTAGATGTTAAGATGTTCAGGGCAGAATCTCCCCTTATATTTGATCCACGCCTGAGCACATGTGATTTTAAACTCCTTTTGATCTTGAAGACATTGGGTCAGGCTGGATTGATGGGCCAAGGCCACTGTATAAGGTTCAACAAGGCGAAGTGATGGGTCCTGTCCTTGGATTGCAACAACCTCGGGCAACATTTACAGGCTGTGGGCATCCTGGCTTGTGTCATAAATAGTGTGGCCAGCAGAGCCAGAGCAGGGGTTGTCCCCCTGTACTGGTGAGGCCACACCTCAAGTGCTGTGTCCAGGCCTGTGAGGAGCAGCTGAGGGAGCTGGGGTGGTTAGACTGGAGAAAAAGAGGCTCAGGGGAGACCTTATTGCTCTCTGCAACTGCTTAAAAGGAGGCTGCAGCCAGCTGGGGATCAGTTTCTTCTCCCAGGTAACAACGACAGGAGAAGAAGAAATGGCCTCAAGCTGCTCCAGGAAAGGTGTAGATGGGACATCAGGAAAAATTTCTTCACTGAAAAGGTTGTTAGGCATTGTAACAGGCTGTCTGTGGAAGTGGTGGTACCACCATCCCTGGAAGTCAAAAAACATGTGGATGGGGCACTGAAGGAAATGGTTTAGTGGTGAACATGGCAGTGCTGGGTTAACAGGGGGGCCCAATGATACTGGAGGTCTTTTCCAGCCTTAAAGATTCCATAATTCTGATTGACTATCTTCTACATTAACCCTGCTTAAATGGCTTTTCCATTGGCTCTTTCTCTTTCCAGTTTCCGTTCCAAAAGTTGGTATCAGATGGTTACTGCAGCACACATGGGACTGAATTTCCTCTTCCTCTCTGCAGGTGAAGTGTCTATGGTATTCTGTTCTCTATAGTGAATCCTGTAACTTGGTGAGATGTAAATACCTTATCAGCAGCAAGTATGGAGTAATATTTGTGTTACCAGGGAGGAATTCAAAGGTAACCTGATGTTTTACCCCTACATTGTTTGTTTTCTGAAGTTTAAATAAAAATTAATGTATTGTGCACATGTGTATAAATAGTAGAAAACTGTAGTGAAATAGGTGTGCCTTGCTGTAATCCCCTTTAAAGATTGCTCTGAAAGTCTTGGAAGTGAATTTTCCATTCACTTTTTTTTATAATTTTTTTTAGGAGAGACTAAACTGCCATTCTGATTCAGCCTCTAATGCTGCTTCCTGTTTCTAAAATTTAGGTTTCTAAACCTAAAACTACTGAAGTATTTTAACATGATAGAAAAGACAAATTCCTCAGATGGCTTGAGGCTTGGGTCATGCTATTATGTCAAATATGCTTTTTACACTCTCCCCCAATGTTTCCTTGAGATGTTTTATGGCAGGAGTAGTCTATTCAGAAACAAACACATTGATAATAAACCTTAGCATTATTACTTCCGTTTAATTTTCTCCTGAAACATTGCTGAGAAGTGGCAGATATTGGAAATACAGTTTGCTGCAAAGTTGGCTTAATGGTCCTCAATTTCTGTTTGCTTCCATGTAGTTTTCCTGTGGAGAATGAAAATGACTGTTCTAGCCAAGGCTGGGAAGATTTTCCCTGGGCTAACAATGAGCAGAAAACTGAAGTGCCGGAATTCTTTCCTTGATGTCAGTTTAACTGACTCAGTGGCATAAAACAAAATTAGTAACGGTTCAAGTGCGTAATCTTTCCTCTGGTTAGAACTTCCCTGACAAATACTTATTATTTGGCTAACAAGGAGTAATTAAGCGTCTGCAAAGAGGACCAAGAGAAAAGTGATTGACCCCTCAAGGCTGAGCCTCAGCAGGGTCTAACTAAAGCTCCTTCCTGAAACTGTGAGTCACTCTGTGAGACCGAGCCAGTTTTCCCTCCCCTCCCTCAGTCATGTTTTTAACTGTGGTGAGGAAACAAAATTAGAATAAGCACAGATTTTAAATGAAGTTGCTGAGCTCTCAGACAACTTTCAGGAAAAGCAGAAGTAAGTGAAGTTGCATCAGAACTTGCTTTTGTACCACGCAAGCAATTTAGAGCTTATGTAGTACTATCAAGGGTTTCTTGGTTAAGTGTGATTGCTTTTAATTAATGTTTGATGGATTACATGTCAATCTTATCTTCAAAGGTTCAGAATGTAAAGCCTTTGATAAGCAAAGATCCAGACTAGCATATCAAAATAGAAGGGTTGCTTAAAATAACACAAATAACACATTTTGGGTGTGGATGCAGTTAGTCCTGTAACTTTGTTTAAGCTATTTTGGGTAAGCATAAAAACAAAGGTTTTGTTCCACAGCAAGTTTGTCTGCATATGAACTTCACTTTAACTGGTTTTGCTCAGTTAGTTCAATCCTGTAAAAACAATGAGGATTTATATACGAGTATGACAATATAAAATCATATACTAGGTTTATGCATAACTTGTAAATATCCTCTTGATTAACCCACCAAGTGCTAGAGCAGCAGAGACTTGTATAAACCACTGGCTTTAATGAAACATTGAAGCATGGACTGCTAACCTAGTGACCTGAATGGGACTATTTATAGTCTGAGTGGAAAACAAATCCTGTTCTGGCAAAGGATTTTAGCATGTCATTTGAATCAGGGATAACAGAAGCCAGTTAAAAGAATGAAGAGAAAATGAAAGGCTGCACACAGGGTTTTAGTGGGGATTTTTGTGGAAGTTGGTTATTTTTCTTTTTGTTGTTTTGTTTGTTTGTTTGGGTTTTTTGTTTGTTTGTTTGTTTTGCTGTTGGTTGGTTTTTGTATGTGTCGGTGTGGTGAGGTTTTGTTGCTTTCTGCAATTTGTGGGGCATTTTGTTTTGATTTTGTTTTCCCACTCTATTGTTTTTTACCAAGAATCCAAACTGCCAAATAATCACTGAACTCTGTTCAAAGCAGAGATTAAGTCCCTGCCATGAGAAGATTCATGTGTGAACTACATCAATTGTTTTTCTTCAGTGACTTTTCACAGCATCTAACTGTATTTTAATGCACTTTAATAAGGGTGCTCTGTGTTTACTGGTGACCTTGTGGGTGCTCAGCTACCAATTTATCTGCATATTTAAAAGCTGTCTCTTTTCTTCTTGAGTGGAATAGCTGTGTTCTAATTGGAGAAATGCTAATGTATTTTAAGATGGAAGATGTTTCTGGTAATAGTAACAGCTATAATGTTAGCAAATCAGATTCATTAGGAAATTTAATCAAAATAATTTTTTATGTTAATCATGTAGTTCAGAGTGTCCATCTTGAGGAAAGAGCATAAATAATTATTTGTGAATTCCAAAGTCCTGAATAAATTATGGAGCAAAAGTTTAGGAAGAAGGAGGGGAAAAATGTTAGGGTATGCTCAGTGAATAAGGTAGGTTGTCTTTGGCAACTGACTGTGCTACTGGGAGACTATAACATCTCAAAAAGTTATCTCTAAAAAATAAAAAACTACCAGAAATCTGTGGAGGATTCTAGTCTCCATCACATACAGAAAACCAATCTAATGATTTATCACCTATGAGAAATAGAATTACTTCCTACAGTGGACTTTGCTGTCTGCTCATCTGCCCTGCTCCTGGCCAGGAGCCTGCTGTACCTGGAGGATCAGTGGTCCATGCAGGTTAAGCCCATGACTTCCCAGCTTGTGCTGAGCTATGTTGGATGCCCAGCCTGGCCTCCAGGCCCATGAGGGACAAATCTTCCTGGCTGATTGTCCCACAGGATTTTTTGGGCAGCTCCTACATGGTACCTGCAATGACAACCCCTGCATGCCCTGCACCTTGTCTGAAAATGGCAGCAATGGGTTCTAGTGTGAACATCCTTTATGTTTGGCCATAGAAACAATGTATAGAGTTGCTTCCTTGTCCAAAAATCCTGTAATAGCTTGAATGACCAAAATGGTGTAAATTTTTCATGGGCAGGATCTGTGTGAAGTGCTGCACCTGGTTGATGCTGGGCAGCCCAGGGCTCCAGAAGGAATGAAAGGTTATGTACACTGTTCTCTCCATTATAATGTTGGCTGCAATAAATGGTATTTTAAGTGACACTTTAGAATCTGAGTGCCTTTCTTAGTGGAATCACAATAAACCAGCACCACCTGGTACAAAACAGCTGTCAAACTGTACCTGCCAGAACTATTTCACTTGGAGTGCTATTTTTGTTCTGATGGTGCAATTGACTGAAAACTAAAATTGGAAAAAAATATTTTTTTCCCCTGATGTTTATGATGTGTCTTGGTTTGGGATCTTAATGGTTCTGTGTGAAATCCATGAAGATAAAACCTTCAGGTGATCATGGGCTGTGTTCTGTGAATGACAGTCACAGTTTTCGAAGCAATGTATGTGGGTTACAGACAGAAAAGTATGAGCTTTTCTATCAATTGCAGGAAATAGTGCATGCAGGAGTCCTATTTCTCAGCCTCTGTCAGTCAATGAGTGTCAGAGAGTTTTGTACTTTCTAAGACCATGCCCATCATCCCTCACTTCTTCTGCCTCCTTGTCCTTTTCTGCAAAATAAGCTCAGTGACTGAGATGGAGATGCTGTCAGTGTGTGGCTCCTACGTGGGCCTAGAGTGTTTCAGAGTGTTTGGGATTTGGATCCTGGCTGTGTTCCTGACACGATTTATGGTATTTGCTGTTCAGACTGAAATGCCAAAGACATCCATCAAGATGTACAAAAAGGCCATTCCCCACTTTCTCTCCCCAAAGCTGGTCTGAAGAGGTATTTTTGGCTAAGTAGACCAACCAACACACCACTTAGCCAAAAAAATAGGGACTCCATACATGGAAAAAAAGACCATTGAGATCACAGCACAAACATCATAAATAATAATTTGCTTTTCCTACAACATGCAGAAGAAAACATAGCTAAATTTGTTTCAATAATCTCAGTCGAAGTCCTTGCACAGCTGCTGCCCTCACCAGTGCTTATTCCCAAGCCATAGCATTAGAGGGGACTTTACACAAAAAACCTACCCTGAATACGCAACAACTCTTGAAAAAGCTTCCAACAATACAAGTCCTTCCTCTTGATCATGTTTTGTCTGGCTTCTGCTCTGGAGGTAGTGGAGAAGGAGTATTTTTTAGCTCTCCCCCTGCATTGGGATTGCACTGCACTCTCTCAGCTGTGTGCAGCCTTCCTTCCAAGCTGTTTTTGGGGCAGAAAATTTCCAAGGGGCAAGCTGCTCTCCTTAGTATGAGGTGTATCCTGCTGGGAACATTGGACCTGAGATTTTCATAAATTCCATTCACAGACTCAACTGTATTCCTGTTCCACAAAAACCCACCATTTTCTAGGGGGGAATTATTTGGAAAGATAGAAAAGTATCAGGCTCACTGATATATTCACGACAGTTTTTGTTACCACGTAGTGCTTATTTTAACTATCTAGTAGCATATCAAAATGACAATACTGTTTTACTTACTGTCTCAGCTGAGGTGAAAACCTACGTGAAAGTGCTGAAGAACAGCAAAGTTACAAATGTTAATTTATTCAGGTTACAGCGAGCCATCAGAAATAAACTGAAAAGGAAAAAACCTTGCACTTGTCCATTGAACCGCGTGCATTTCCTAATAAGAGTCCAAGGCAGGCCGGCGGCAGGAGAGAAGCCTCGCCAGGCCGGAGAACGGGACCCCTCAGCCCCGTGAGGGGGCCGGGGCCGGGCCGGGGCGGGACGCGGCTGCCGGGGCGGTGCCAGCGGGGCCGGGCCGGGCCGGGCCGCGCCCCCGGGCCCCGAGCAGGCCGGGGCACAGCGGCGGCGGGCACGGGCCGGCCATGGTGGGGCTCAAGGAGGAGCTGCTCAAGTCCATCTGGCACGCCTTCACCGCCCTCGACCTCGACCGCAGCGGGAAGGTCTCCAAGTCCCAGCTCAAGGCAAGCGGGGGGCGCCGAGCCCGGTGGGGTGCGGGGGTCGGACACGGCCCGGGCCGAGCGCTGGCACCGCGGGCACGGGGCGAGGGCTGGGACCTGCCTGCGGCGGCCGCCTCTGGGGACATACGGGCTTTCGGGGCTCTCCTGGGCGCTGTAAATCGCGTTTTCACCGCCGTTCGTCTCACGGCACCGCTGTCCCTGCGGGCCCCGGCCGCCTCCGTCCCGCGGGAGGCGGGCGCGGACCCGTCCTGGAGCCCGGGCAGGCTGATTTTCATTCTGCCCAGGCAGGCGTTCCGTCCTCCCCGAGATGTCAGTGCACAAACCCTTGTTGTGCTTCTGCTCCGCTTTCAAGCACATGTCCTTGCTACCCTTTCTGGCCAAAATCTTTTGTGGGGTAGCCACAAGGTCCCATCTATAGGGGTTGGCTGCGTCCAAGTGAAATTCACAGCTTGCCAAGGGGAGAGAGAGGTTCCACAGTGCCCTCTTATTTGGATATAAACAGGAGAATTAGTCAAGAGGCTCCAACTGTGCCATTCTTTCCTTAGCTTATACGCTGAAGTAGTGTTTGTGCTCTTAAAAGAGCTCTCAGGCAGCTCTCTGAATCCAGTCCCATCTTGGCCCTGCTTTATGGGACCGTCTTGGCCTGAGAATAATAGCAGGAATCTGGCTAAATAAATATTTTGAATAAGAACGCAACACCTGTTGACATTCGAGACTGTGGGTCCTTGTGCTCGGTGCTGGGCCCGCAGCAATTAGCCGAGGTTTGCGCCTTTTGTGGGATTCGCTCCACGGGCGACAGTGGCCGTGCTGTGGGTGGTGTCTCCAAGCGTGGCTGGTCGCTCGTGGACTTTATTTTTAGCGTTATGTAATGAGGGTCCGGACCTGGCAGCATGCTGCAAGCAGCCTGTTCCTCTTCCCCTTTTCTTTTCCTGGGGTGATCGGCCTGTGAGATAGAGCCGAACTCGGCCAGAAGTGACTGCGGGGCAGGATTCGGGCGAGACGCCAGCCCTGGCTGTGAACTCGAGCTGAAAATGTGTGTAGGTCCTGGGTTTTTCACAGGGGGTGTCAATGAAAGTGAGTATTTGTGTTCCAGTGTTGCACGATGAACTGAAGAAGGTTGTAGAGAAGCTTTTTTTTTTTTTTTTTTTTTTAAATTATTCTGCTTTTACAGGAATCTTGCTTTCCTGTCACACTACCTACCACACCTTTTATGCTCCAAGCACTCACCTGAGGGTATCTGCAGATGTGTTGTCGTGCAGGCCAGCGCAAAACCTCTCGTGGTCTGAATAAAATGGCTAAAGAAGCTGCCAGTGGGCTGGTACAGTGTCACCAAAAAAAACAGGGCTTTGTGTATTTGTGCAGTTCTGTCTGTGACATAAAGGCTCCTGTGGGAAGTGTCAGGTGGAGGATCTGGGAGTGCAGAAACAAGTCTGAAACGAGGTTGTGACTTTCTCGTGTGGCGACCAATAGTTAGTTTTCTGGAGACACAGGAGGGAGTAGAGGCTGTTCTTACATAGACTTTTTGTGGCAAATGCAGTATGTGATGTCAAACTGATGGTCCTTCTGGGGAGCAAAGGTGTGCAGGGTGGCAGTGGACCCACATGGTTAAAAAGGGCAGGCAGGACAGCAAATGAGAAGTTCCTGTATGATTGAGATAGGGCTATATTGTCCTGAGGAGGTATTCCACAATGAAGTGTTTCTTATCATGAGGAAGATACAGCACTCCTGTGAAATGGAGAGATGATACTTGGAGATCAGCAGGTTAGTAGAGATCTGTGACATTAGAAAAAATATGCTTAATAATTTAGTGGAACTGCTGTTTTTTAAAAAAATGATAAAAACTTACTTGTTTTGTGAGAATGGCAGTGTTGTAACCTGCTGAACTCTTCCCTTCTCAGTAAGAAAACTTACTGGCAGTGTCTTTGGTTTGTGTAATCCAGTATAAGGTGGTGTCATCATGTTGCAGGGAAGTTCCTAAGGATAATACGTTTGGTTGTTAAAGGGAGTGATTTCTAGTTGCTCTAGTAATGACCTTTGAGCCTTACATAAAAATAATTAACTTTAAATACTATGAGAAAAATAAATGTGTCTGTGTGTGTGTTCTGTAGCTAAGGCCCTAATGCGAAGGGTTTGCATCACACATTTGTTTTCAGTAGATCTAGAGCAGATGGATGGAGGTGAGTCAGTTTGGTCTGTTTTGCAGTCTGGAGAAAAAGCAAATGCTTGAGGGCAAACATGGGGCTTGCTTGGAATAGTAAGGATGTTATAAGATGTTTTTTATCTGTTTGTATCTTTTGTATATGTTCTGAGCTGCTGAGAGAGGAGACAGTCAAATCAGTCCTCTGTGTAATTTTGAATATTGTCTTCTTCCAGTATGCACTGATTTCTTTGTTTGGGTTTTTCTACTTTTTTTCAGCTGGCAGTCTTCAGAAGTTCTACTGTGATGCTGGCTGCAGCTCTTAGTCTTTTTTTCTACATCAGCAGAAACATTTGTGTGTTCTGTTCTTAAATTACAGCTTTAAAGCTGGACACAGTCGTTTTGCCAGTGTGTTTTTTGGCACGTTCAAACACTGATACAGCAAGGCTCAGGTTTAAGTTCTGTGTACACATTTACAGCTGCTGCTGTGATTCCAGTACAAGCTACATGCAAATTACTTCCTTTCCTACACTTAGATCCAATTTCAGCTTTCTTACAATCTGCAATTTTAAAATTAACTTGTTTTAGAAGTTTCTCTAAGGTGCCAGCGTTAAATCTGCTTTTCATCTGGACCTTGAAACCTGTAATTTTAAATACAGTTCTGCTTGACAGCCTCCAGAACTGCTTGTAGAGTGTGTGTATGGTTGGATCTCGGAAAGATCCACCAATTAGTTTTTACACCCTCTCTGGAAGCTCTTCCACACATTGCTTTGTTACTTGTCTCTGCTTAGGCAGTGGGTTTAATTTTGGTGTTCTCGTTTTGTTTTACATGCTGCATTGGGGTGTATTTTCCAAGTCTTGGGGTCTTGGATTCCTGGATGCTATCTGCAGAATGTGGGTGGTGTGGCACATGTGAAAATACTGTCTCATTCAGACCTGTATTATAACTTTGGGTGACCAAAGCTGTCAGTCTTAGAAAATTTATGCCGGTCTGTTCTATATCTGGGGTCTTACAGGCTTGTTATACCCCTTACCTTTGCTTTGCCTTTCCGCTAAATGAGAAGGAAGAATGTGGGAAGAGGAAGAATGGTGTAATCAGGGGTGAGAGGGATAGTCTGAGCGGAGAGGAAGACCTTGAACAATGTAGCGAGGCAGGGGCAGGGTTGGGAGCCCACACCGAGTAGGCAGGACCCCGGCCGGACAATCGGCTTTGTGCAGCGGCGGAGGGCAGTAGGAAATTAGTCACGGTGACTCACGGACAGGGTCTGCTCTGGGGCTGTCAGCAGAGCTCAGAGTGTGTGTGTCAGGGTAGGGTGTGAGGGAGGGATGCTGCTCTGCCAGGAAAGCCCAGGCAGCCTGTAGACTAAAACAGGGAGTGTGAGGAGATGACGGGGCCATGACGCTGTGCTTGAGGGGAGCAGCTCCCAGTGGAACAGCAGCCTGGTTAACCTTGAG
Source organism: Parus major (assembly GCF_001522545.3). Lineage (NCBI taxonomy): Eukaryota > Metazoa > Chordata > Aves > Passeriformes > Paridae > Parus > Parus major. The sequence continues at coordinate 4,716,395 of NC_031774.1, read as the reverse complement.
CCAGCAGTGCCCAGGTGGCCAAGGTGGCCAGTGGCATCCTGGCCTGGATCAGCAATAGTGTGGCCAGCAGGGCCAGGGCAGGGCCAGGGCTGGGCACTGGTGAGGCCACACCTGGAGTGCTGTGCCCAGTTCTGGGCCCCTCAGTTTAGGAAGGACATTGAGGGGCTGGAGCGAGTCCAGAGAAGGGAACAGAGCTGGGGAAGGGTCTGGAGAGCACAAGTCCTGTGAGGAGCAGCTGAGGGAGCTGGGGGTGTTCAGCCTGGAGAAAAGGAGGCTCAGGCAGGACCTTATCGCTCCACAACTGCCTGCAGGGAGCTTGTAGCCAGGCTGGGGTTGGTCTTTTCTTCCAGGCAACCAGCAAGAGGAGAAAAGCTTAAGCTGCACCAGAGGAGGTTCAGGTTGGATATTAGGAAGAATCTTTCCACAGAAGGGCTGATTAGATATTGGAATGGGCTTCCCAAGGAAGTGATGGAGTCCCTGGAGGTGTTTAAGGAAATACTGAATGTGGCACAGTCCAGTGCCGTGGTCTGATTGACATGGTGGTGTTCAGTCATAGGTTGGACTTGATGATCTCAGAGGTACTTTTCAGCCTAATGCATTTTGTGATTCTGTTTTGTCAGCTGGTTTCAGGGAAGATTTGAAAGATGGGTGCAGTACCTGGAGTATGTTTACAAGGAGCTCTTCCTAAGGGCTAGGATGCCCAGGACAGAAAGGCAATTCTCTTGGCAACTTGGGCAGATGCAGGCTGACACCACCATATGACTGGAGGCCAAGGGGGATTGTGCAGATAATCAAGGCAAAAGGAAGGGTGAGGTTGTTGAAAATGGTGATGAGGGGTGTGCAAATGCCCAGGGATGAAAGAAGTGAATGAAGGAACAGGAGCTGATGTGGACAAAGGGCACAAGTATCAGGAACCTGGGCTGGTGGAGGCTGGGCTGGAATACACTTATCCAGCTGGGAAAGAGGCTGCTGCAGTAACCTCAGTGTTAAATAATGGGGTGTGTGCTACCTGAGTGGATAAGGAAGCTTGGGGATGTGATGATGCAGGATATGGTGTTCACACGGTGTACCCTGGATAAAAAGACCCGGTGCTTGTGACAAGGGTATTTCAACACTGGTCATAAAAGAAAAAGGGAAAGTGCTTGTGAGTAGCCTTATTTTGGCTGGCTGGATGGCTGCTGACATGGATGTTAGGGAGAGATGAGCCAAGAATGTCTTGGAATGAATTCACACAAAGCCAGTGAATGGAGCTGTCGGGATCTGGGATGCCAACATTTTGAAATCTGAAAAAGAGACGGGGAGTGGAAAGACCCCCCTGAAAGATGGAAGAGAAAAAGAGAAAACTACCAAGAAGCTGACAATAGCTGCTGCAGGATTAGTCTGCCCTGGTAATGCTCCCACTGTCATCTGGGCCAAATTTTTGTCACTGAGCAGTCAGTAGTCTAGCAGATCCTCCCTCTCCCTGTAGAAATGCAGATCACTTTTATGGACAAGGTTAAATGGAACTACTCAGATGGTAACAATTCAACACGTGCTGAAAGTTTTGGAAAATGGCAACTCAAGAAGGGAGCAGCTCTGGCAGAGTAGACCTGAAGGTAAAGCAGTAGGAAACAGGGCATAAATAAAGTAAATCCAAAGTCTGTGATGACCTTTGGCATTCAGCTTGCTTGTATTTGTATTTGGAACAGAACATATTCAGTGTTCCCAGGGAAAGATGGGATGTCACCAGGCATCTTTCTTACAAAGCTTTCCCTTGAGAAGGAAGGAGTTGTTGTACCTGGAGTTCACTGGTGTCGTGATCCCTGTGCAGGCTCCTTGTGCTGTCTCACACTCCACTTTGGGGACCCCCACTGTACCCATGTGCTCCAGCAGAGATCAGTCTCTGGGCTTTGGCACAAAGGTAAATTGTTAAACATGGCATCCAAAGCATGATAAATGTGGAAGGAGAAAGTTATCTAGCAGCCCTATGGGCACTGGGGGAATAATCCTGACTGGTGCAAAACTACTTCATGGTTGATGTAGCTTCTGCAAGGCAAGGTGATTTTTTTGTACCCTAATTAACCTAGTGCTCAGTTAATTGTTCTTTGGGTTTTGTTTTTTTTTTGTTGTTGTTGTTAATTAACATAGAGTATCTTCTGGTCCAGATAATGTGATTTGAGAGAGCAAAACTAAACCAAAGGAGACCTCAGGGCAGAATTTTTCTGGCTTACCGTGCAAGTGAAGAATTCAGCTGGCGCTTGGCCGCGTTAGAGAATGGCAGGCTTTGGCAGGCGCCGAGGAATTTCCTGAGTTATGAAAAGAGAGCACTGGGCACCAGAGAGATCACAGATAAGGCAGATCTTAGAAAATCATTGAAAGTGGAATTTCTTCCTGGTAAGTTGGTCACTTGATGTGGAAACCACCGGGTTTCTGACAGCCCAAGCACAGCAAGAACACCAAAAAAAGGAGAAGATAAATATGTAGAAAGGACATAATGAGAAAGTATTTTATTTAGACTTTTAATTTACTTTGGTAGTAAGGTAAAATCAGTCATGCTTTTAGAATATTTTTATTAGCTGAGTAGTTTTTTAGTTATAGTATTAGTAACTACAGTGTGGTTGGAAAACAGTGATCATCTCTCTCAGAAATTCAAGAATCCCTCAGGCTTCTATAAATAACAGCAGAAGCCTTAAATAGAAGGGGAAACACATGATAATACGTTCCCCCAACCCCATATGTAAATCACATGGACTCAAAGACTTGATCTGATGTGATGGTTAGAGACAAGGATGGATTGAAATGAAATATACTGTTGATGGAGAGGGGTGTGATAACTTCTAAATGTTCTTTTGCTGCTTTGGGAAGTGCAGCTTTTGTGCTATGGCTGATGCTGTCGTTTAACTGTTTTTTAATTTCTGCACCTTATTAGCTCTAATGCCTTAGTGTTAGCATACATCAGTGAAAATATGTATTTCTCATGGAAGCATCTTTTCTAAAAGGAAGTTTAACTTCAGAGGTATGTAGAGAGGACTTCTCCTCTGAAGTGAATATACATCTCAGGTTATCTTTGTAATATTTTCTGCTAACTAGCACTTAGATTCTGCTGTCTCCTTATCACGCATCAGAATAGTCAATGTACATTTTCTTTTTTCTTGTGGGCAGGTGGGTGGGGGAAAGTCCAGACATTTTAAGTGTGTAGCTTTGGTTTGATTTCCTAGGCTTTGACAACTTCAGACTTTAACTTCTTTTATGACTACTCCATCTTTGACCACTTTATGTCTACTCACCTAATCAGACATGCTTAGCAGTTTTCTGCACTTTTTTTTTTTACTGTTTTCTCTTTGCATCATTTGGGTCTGTTTTTTAAAATTCTATATAAAGCCCACAAAATGGAGTTGCACTTCATTCCATGCAGTTGTCAGTTTAAAAAATATAATAGCACTGCAGCATACCTTTTCAAAAGATGTGATCTGTTTTGCCTCTGTGTAATTTTTTTTGCTATATTTTTTGCCTTTGTTACATTTTTTGTACCCAAACCATGTCAGGGAGTGTGATATTAAATCATTAACCCAGCTCATGTTGGTGGTCCACGATCTTCAGAGGCTCAGCTCTGCATCATGCCAAGGGAGAGGTCTCCCCAGTGCTTGGTGTGCAGTGGGCAGCCTGTTACAGGTTGGACCTGACTCCAGACAGTGTGAACAGCAAAAGGGATGGTGATTTTGCCTTTTTTTGGAAGTGCTGGTAGCACAGGAGTCGCTACTGCCCGGGCTCTGCCTTCCTGTAGGTACTGAGGTGTTAGTCTGTGCTTGCAAAGCTCAGCTCAGGCTGAAGAAGTTGAAATGTGCTGGCTACCAGTTAGTTCTCAGTACTTCCTTAAAATTAGTCAAGTGTGTAGTCTCTTCTTGAAGGTCATTTCTCAAGAACAGACATGAGTGTTAGTGGGTGTCAAGTTCATGACATACTTCATGCAAATAGCTTTTTAAAATAAAAATTTGAGAAGCACACCTAAACCCTTCCCCTTTCTGTAACATTACTTTCCTTTGCTAACTGAAGCATGGGGTCAATGTTGAGAAGCAGCCCAAAAGCAAGCAGATGAGAGAAATCCATAGTTAATGTTTTAATCTGAATAGTCATTTCTTTGTAAATGAAAGCTACATATTGAGTTGTTTTCTTTGTTGCTCATTTTCACTAGGTATAAATATTTATAATTTCAAAGGCAAGGTGTTTGTGGTTGTTTTGATAGCTATCTGACTTCACTCTGCAAATATTATTCTGGTGTTCCTGCATGCCTCTCCTGGTTTTCAGCTGCATGGGGATATATGTACAAAGGGGAGCTTGTGTAGCTGCATTTCCAGCTCTCTAGGGCTGGACCTCTCTGTGCTCACACACAGCCCTCTGGACCATCAAATCAGGATTTTTAAGTTATGTTTTGCTTTCTGACAAAACTTTGTGGGGCAGAGCTTGTGGTGACATCAAAGTGTCACTTTGCACATAGTTTTGGAGTCACAGGTCTGCTCTGGAGAGAACACACCATGGTTAAAGCTGTCAGCAGTGTCACTTGTTTCTCTTCTGTCCTTAGGTCCTCTCTCACAACTTGTGCACAGTGTTAAATGTTCCCCATGATCCAGTGGCCTTGGAAGAGCACTTTAGGGATGATGATGAAGGACCAGTTTCCAATCAGGGTTACATGCCTTACCTAAATAAATTCATCTTGGAAAAGGTAAGTTTTGAATTCTTGTGTTCTGTGCTTTCTTGTATTAGCTCTTGTTGTCAGAATGTCTTTGTGGTGACTGGTGCATGCAGGAGGCTGCTGCTGGTGTGAAGCCACTGGTTGGGAGTGTGTCTGTGGGGTCCTCACAGGGCAGCTACTTTGGGGAACCTGTGCCTAAAAATGGAAGGGTGCACTGCTCTCTACCTATTCTCTCCTTGGTTTCTATTTCCTGTTACATCTGGCCCTTCCCTAAACCGTGTTCATGCAGAACCATACTTATATTTATAAAGCACCTCAGCATGAATTTATCTGAAAGTGTCTGGGAGCTATAGGTTGTCCCACTTTATACTGCAGCTATAACAGAATATTGTCACAGACTCCTTTGCAAAAAGAAAGGGTAAAAATATCTCAACTCTTTGTCATGAATAAGTAATATTTAATAAGTAGATCCCTTCAAAGAGTTACAGTGGGTGATATTAGGGCATGTTTTGAAGTTTTGTCTTGCAAGTTCTTTCCTTTTGTGTCTGAGCATTCTTCAGTATTCTGTTGTGTCTTGTTTCAGGAGAAACTCTGGAAAGCCAGCAGGACTTCCCTTCCCCTCTCCTCTCCTCCTCTCCATCATGCTCTAAAATAGGTGGTCACTGGGTTGGAAGGTTAAGAAACCCCAAACAATGATCTTTCTGATTTTTTTTCTGTCTTCTGTTCACATACTGGGCTGGACAGCAAAAGCAGCTCACGTGATAGTGGAAACATCAGCTTCAACACCACTGATTTCTCATACACTTGAGGGCCAGCCCCAGAAACCCTTAAACTTTGATGTTGTGGCTGCAGAGATACAGAACTGTTTGCCCTCTTTTGTTATGTGAAAAACTGAACTGACATACTGCAGAGAAGTCCAATGCAGCAACTGCAAATGATGCAAACTCCTCAACCCCATTTGCTGATTTTTGCTCTTTCATTTAATAGTGGTGGAAAATGTGATATTATATATATAATTCAGTCTTGCAGCTTATATCTAGCAAAGACTTATCAGCTTCTCTGCCTCTCTAGTTTGTGTTTCTGTCATACCCAAAGAGTATGAGAGAAGTCCCAAGAGTGTCCTGTTTGATGTATGGGAGTTGTTGGCTTTAATACACGTAAAGGTACCTCATTAATAGCTTACTTGTTTGATGCTGAAGAGTCCTGCTTTGTCCCTAAGAAGCTGTGATCTCCTTTCTGCTTCGTCTTGGCTGTCTGAGATCCTGTGGATACCAAGCAGTCTTTTTTCCCAAATTCTGTGAAAAAAGAAAAGGCCTTAATTTATTTTTTACCAAAGGATTACAGTGGGAGAGGCTGAACCAAGCAAGCTATTACGTAAAGAAAACCCAAAAGAGATATGTATGGCTTTTTCAAATATAAAAATGCTTTATTGTTAAAGGGTGTTTCTAGGGAGAATAGTTATGGAAATGAAGAGCAAAACTGCATTTAAGTAACACTTCTATCTGAAAATGACAGACCTGGCTATGTAAGTAGGTATGAAAGGGAAGAGCATGACAGTGTATACTTTCCTTTTATTCATACACTGATCTGACTTCTAGTGATTGCCTGATATATCCATATCATCAGTTAATCTTAAAAGATTAAAGTGTTAAGGAACAGGATTAAATTACCTGTAACTTCATGTTATTTGATCTTGACTAAATGCTTGTAAACAAGAAAATTAGTGAAGTTGTTTGGATAGAAGGCTGTCTTTTTGGACAGGAAAAATCTTGACTGTGACTTCTCTTCTTTTAGAGATGAGTTTACATCAGTGCCAAAAGACAACATGCAGTGGGATGAAGTCACTGATTCATTATGTGTCTCCTTTGTTTAAAACAAACAAGCAAAAAAAAGCAAACAAGAAACTCCTTCTTTATTTATTTTTCCAAGGCATAATCTGTTATTTTGGATGGGGTGATTGTAGAAAAATTGCTGTTAATATATTCTAGTAAGCAAAGCTACTAAAGAGGGAGTGATGCTTTATACCCCAGATACATAGGAAGTTTTCTCAATTTCCAGTCATGTATCTTATGGAGAATTAATTGATTAGAGCCAGAGCCACTGGCTCAGGAAAAGTTTTTTTTTTATTTAAGATATTTTGATATTTAAGACATTAATAAAATATTTAAAGAATGGTTTATTACATTTCTTTAAAAATATTTATATAACTGTGACTTAGAATTTACTGAGAGGACTTTGTAACCTTTGGAAATAACAGTGTACTCTTAAATGCAGTTGGAACTTTTTGTATTTTTTGGTGCTAACTTACCCTGCAATAAAGCCTTCTTGTACAGAACCAAGGAATCATCAAGAAAAGGACAATTGTCAAGACATCCAAGTAGTTAAATGATTAAAACATTCGCTGCAAATAGTTTCCTTTATCTACATAGGTAATTTCAATAAATATTTGAGTAATTAGTATTGCCTGGTTGATGATTTCCAGTGTTATGCATCTTTTTACTCAGCAGATAGATGTATCTAGAATTTTCTTGCATCTGAAACAAAACCTGTATGGTTCTGTAAATGTCTCTTTCAGGAGGGAGCTGTGATTTGCCAATATAGTGTCTCAATAATTTGTTTTACTAGGTTCCTTAACCACATTTTAGCATGTTCTGTTATTTACAATGTATATCTTTAAATACCAATCAGAAATGTTTCCCTTTCAGTGATGGCAGTGGTGGTATTTTACAGCAGGCCTTATTTAGAGCAGGGAAGAGTCCTGGTGTGGGGAGACAAAGGACATTGTTCAAACCTCAGGTTATCTCATCTTCCAGGCAACTTCATGAATGCTAGTTATACTACCAATGCTTGTTATATTTTGGAGAGCCAGGGCTTCTGTGCTGATGTAATTATTGTCCTGAATAATTCCTAAACAGTGTCTCTGTTCTGGATGACACGTAGGCCCTACAAAGTCCATTTCAGGATCAAGTCTGGATCCTGAAAAAATGGCTTGCATGTCTAAAGTGGGACTGCTGGCACCACCGGATCTATTGCCCTGTGGTAAAGTGGTTCTGAAATCTCCTGCTCAAGGCACTGCAGTCCTGGTTTGCTGTGTTAGCAAAACCCATGCACCACCAGGACATTTCCAAGGTGGAGCTGCTCACTGTCAGGGTGGGAAAAGTGCTTCCAGAAAAGAAGTCACGGTTCATCGGGCAGGGTGGAGAGGACACAGAAAAAGCACAGGCAAGAGTAGCCAAGGAGTGGAGTGCTGGCAAATAGAATGAAGAAGGAGGAATCCTGACTCCTAGCCCTTCATCCAGAGGGTGTTTGTTCATTTAGTCCATGTTTCATTTAAGATCCATGTTTCTTGTGCAAACAAGACAGATGCTGAATTTGTGGCTGTGGCAGCTCTGGCTCCTACAGCTGCCACCCAATTCAAAAGACAGCTGTAGCTTCTTGAATCTCCACTCACATTGGTGTCCCTCTGCAAGCATGCAAAGTCTATGGTTTTTGTTCATAGTCTCACTTTTATGCCTGGAGACTGTTCTTGTCATCAGGTTGGTTTCTTGTTTATTTCTGTCTTCATTTTTTTATCTTTTTTTTCCTCTTCTTCCCCTCCACCCACATCAGTTCATCAACTTCCCATGTCTGTCATTGACTGAGCCAGTGTGGTGTGGTCACTGTATTTGACCGCTTACCAGACTGGGTAGGAAATTGTAGAGTTTGCATTGGTGTTCTTGAAGCATCTGAGATCTGTGGTTTGGCTTATCATAAAAAAAATCACTGGCCATTGCTGGTCTCACTACCACAAGAGGTGCAAGAACCTGTTTCTTAGGCGTGTTTTCCAAAATCTCAAAGGGGCTTGCAGTGCATGACATGCCTTTATCAGTTACACATCAGTAGAGAAATAGCATTGTTAAGTTATGGGGAGATAATAAATAGGTTTAATGTATAACTTTAATGAGGGTTTTAAAAAAACCCAGTAAATTAGAACTCTTGCCTATATAAATAATTCACAGGTCTGTAGGTGTAGTTGCTAGGTATGATAAAGGATAATGAAAACAAGAGGACTTTTTGTATCAATGAGGTGAAGGTTTGCAAGCCTGAGAAAAAGCAAAGATTTTAAGTGGATTAGCATTTGATGAAAAAAAAAAAAAATTCTGTGTTTATGAATACTCTGCAAGAGTTAGTTTGAGTAATGTGAAGTAAAAAACATATTAAAGGTCCTTCCCAGTTGTTGTTCCAGTATCGCTTTTAGCATATCCACATTTAGATTTGGCTATGCTGGTTTCCAAATTTGCTATATAAAATCACAGTAAGTCAGTGCAAGAGGAGGGCAGCTGGAACTAACACAGCTCTGGAGATGGTTTGGAAGCTGATGTGCTTCCAAAGTGCACTGTAGCCTCCTTTCCATGGAGTCAGGCTGTTATTAACTCAACCAGAAATTGGAGGTTGGATGTCAGTTTTGCTAGGAGAAATTCCTTATTTAATTCCATGCAGGAAGTCAGATTAGGTTGCTACAGTGCTCTTTTGGGCCTTGATGTTTTGTGGAAACTACAATTTTCTTGCTGCTTTTTGTATGATGAAACCTGATAAACTTTGTCTATCTGCTGTTCTGTGCATTCATACATATCAATTTCTTTGTTGTTCTTCAATTTTTTTCTCTTTAGGTTCAAGGAAACTTTGATAAAGTTGAATTCAACAGGATGTGCTGGACTCTCTGTGCTAAAAAGAACCTCTCTAAAAGTCCTTTGCTGATTAGCGATGAAGACGCATTTAAAGTGTGGGTTATTTTTAACTTCTTGTCAGAGGACAAGTACCCTTTAATCATTGTACCTGAGGAGGTAAGAAGCAAAAACTTAAGCTCTTTAACACCAGTTTGCTTAATGTCCAGGTTGAACTGTGTTAAGTGTGGTACACTCTAGAGATTTAAGAGGAAATACTATTTAATTTAAAATTTAAAATTTTTTGTTCCCCTCCTTTAATATTGTAAGGCTTCAGATGCATTTCTCTGTCTTCCAGAGTGCATATATGAGGATTTCCACAGGATACTTGAGATATTGATAGCTCTGTGTGTCTATCATTTAAACAGCCTGGACTAAACAGGACATGGCTGGATGTGATCTTTAATCACTGCACTTGCTTATAGCTGGTTACAATTTTGCAAGGGCAATACATCCATGTGATTCTGAGAAAAAAATGCCCCCTTCTGTGTTATTGTCACTTGCAAGATTAGTCTTCAGTCTCATGTCACCCTGCTGATGGAAGGGACAATACATTTTCTGATGGTGTCTGTTTCTGATCAAAACCAGCCAGCCCCTGAACACTCTTGCTTGAAATGTCTGAAGGAATAATACCAGAGAGATCTCTTTATACTTTTAGTTCATGAACAAGTATTGGCAGCACTCAAATAGGTATTTCAACCCTAAAGCAAGGTTCTGGTATCTCCACTATTTTCCCCTTGGGATGGGTGGGGAAAGAAGCAGAAGGATCAGAACTGTTGGCATGAATAATCCCTTGCAAAACTGCGTGCACATACACCAGTGGTTTGCAGTTCAGCACTGGAGGTCTGAATAGTAAATATCTGCAAATGATTTAACAGCCAGGGATCAAAACAGTCTGATTAACATGCCACTAAGAACATAACTGTGGGACTTCAAGGTGTTGTGCCAAACCTTCAAGTAGAGATAACTCTCCTATCAGAATAAACTGTTCCATTTTGCTTTCTCACTCACTTTTTAGCAGGAGACTTTCACTCTGTGCATTTCTGGTTTTGCCAGACCGGCCCATGCCAGGGCCCTACGTGGCATGCTATATTCCCATGAGAAATGAGACGGTCTTCTTGCTTGCTTTCCCATTTGTTTCTTTTGGTTCTGGCAAACAGGGATCATGGTTATAAAAGCTGGGACAGCTCCTTTCTTAGTAGTGCCAAATTTGGCTTGAGTAGGTCAGAGCCACTAACAGATGCCAAAACTGGGACTCAAATCCCCATCTCTGGTTTGTCAGTGTGTTCCCCACTGTACAGCCTGGCTTATCTGTGGGCAGACATTTCACATCTCCTAAACTGCTGACATGGTTAAAAGCTTCAGCCCTGCCAGCTCTGGGGTGTTTGCTTGCAATTCCGTCTCCGCCAAGGAAGCCCCAGATTGCCTTCTGTGGCTGCTGCCAGGTAATGGCAACATGTCTGTGTGTTGGCAGATGTGCTGCAGAGTCAACACTGAGCTGAGGTTTTCCAGATTTCCAGATTTTGTATGTGCTGTTGTTTGCTTTCCTTCCCATCCTTAATGTTCAGGTTAATCTGTATTGCTCTTCTTTATTTAAAAATTCTGATTGTGGACCTGTGTCTGCATCTCCTTGATTCCAGCAAGGTTGAAATGGTGCAATTTGTTTAAAGAGAGCTTACAGAGCCTGACTGACAAAGAAAGACTGCTCTGTTCTTATCATATACAATGCCTGTATTCACTCCACCTCCACTCAGACCACACAGGTAATGTAATCAGCCACTGCAGGAATGCTGTCTCTTCAACACACTCCCTTCTGGTTTGAACTGGTCCTGCATCAGGTTCTCTTTACTTCTGGAAAAATTTGCATTTACTCATCTACTCTTTGCACAAAATTCCCAAAGTGAAAATGCAAAGTCTCACTTTCAGTCAGTTTTGCTTTTCCTCAGATGTTTTGTATCTGCCTTTTTTATAAAATGGCTTGCAGGTCATGCATACAGTGGGGTTTTTTTACAAAGTGAAGTAAGGAAGGGAGGTGGAAGCTCTGCTGTTTGTGATGTCGATATTTTGCTTAGAGCAGTGTAAACCTCTCAAGTGTGACTACAGTGTCCCACCCAAGGAGAAGGTTCTCCTGCCCTGCCCCACTGCTGCTCTTATCTTGGCTGAGAATATTGCAACACACAATTGACTGCAGTTTCTGGCTTAGAGATCCAGCTGTTTGTGTGGGATCCAGCTGTTTCCCCTCCTCCCTCCCTTCCACATTGTTGACTTTTGTTTTGGTTTTTTTTTTTTTGTTTCTTTTCCACATTATAAGTAACTGAGAAACTTGCCACATACTTTCAGGTTGGAAGGGTGATCCCTTGAAGATTTTTTCATCCTGTGTTGAAAATTACAAGAGTTGTTTGGTCTACTGTTTAATACAGTGAATGTATTAGTACAACTTCATGTAGCTGTAAGGATGCCTTTTCTTCCTCCTTGGAGCAACTGCTCTTTGAAACATGCTTGGGAGGCTGAGTTTCCTCTTTTTTTTTTCTTTTTGTAATTTTTAAAATGAGATAAGTGGTTTCTGCAGTCATTTCATAGATTTCACATCTCATATCTGGAAGAGCCTCCTGCTTGAGTACAGTTTCACCTTATTTGCACTGTGCTGACTAAATACTGAAGCTGCTGTCATTCCTTCTTGCCTGTGTCATGTACTTCTGCACTAGTGCTGCTGTGCTGGGCCTTTCCTTTTAGACAGCTGAATCTGGTAGGGCTGTTACCCCCAGCTACAAAGTGTAAATCTTGATTCCCTGCCCAAGTGTTGAATGGACAGCAAATGGGGAATGGCTACAGCTCATCCAGAGAAGGGAAAAGAGGCTACATAAGGATTCAGAGATGCAGGCTGAGAAGAGCTTTAGAAAGAGCAAAGTGAGGAAAGGAGTTACCAGGAGAGAATCTGAAAGGGCTGGAGAGGTGACACAAGGGCCAGATGTTGCCTGTTTTTAGCAGAGGCCAGGCTGAATGCCAGAGGCAGTGACTGGCCTGTGCTCCTCACCTGCCCTGGAAGCTGGGATGTCAGCCCTGCCCTTGAGGGAGATAAGGTTTGTAAAATCCAGTGTGGGGAAGGGATTGGGTTGGGGTGTGTAGTTTTAGAATGTGACTTCAAGCTTGAGAGGATCCCTCTGTGGTGGGGAGAAGTGAGGTGACACAGCTGGTGGCTACAGGGAGCACTGGGCACAGCTGGTAATGGCCCTGCACTCCAGTGGTCCTTCTGCTGCATACTGGTGGGCAGCTGAGAGCACTTGAAGAGCTGGGAAGGATCAGAGATCCATGAATGTCTGTTTTGCAAAGGTACTCATGTGCCAAGGCAGAAAGCAGGGACCGGGTGGGAGCTCCTTCCCTTCCCCACAGCCAGATTTTCCATTAGATCATCTGAGATGCAGACATCCAAGTGAATGTTTCCTTTAACTCCTGCAGGCATTACCTCTTCCATGAGAAGGATAAAATGAAGGAAAAAAGGTGGAGAGAATTGAAGCCATAAGAGGAGAAATATTTCTATTTTGTCATGAGCTTTCCTTACAAGTCACCTCTTAGTTGTTACAGACTCATTTGTGTGTCTTGGTATTTTTTAACCAGACATTTTCTGTTTTATAAAAAGGTTTTCAAGCACTTCCCCTTTCTTATTTCTGGACATGTGACTGCAGCCTTGGGAATTCTTTATCGCCCGAGAGCTGCGGTGTGTGGTTAGTTGTGTTTCTGGGCCATTCTTCGTGGTGAAGCTCAGAGATACACACACTGCAAGCTGCATTCTCAGTGTTGTAATCCAGTGTTCACAGTTTGTTTCTAGTAAGTCAAACATACTTGTTGTTTTTGGCTTCATGAGAAAAGATTTGTACAGTGATTTTTCACTTGTCCTCTAGTCTTCAAATTTATTAACAGACAGCATTTCTAATCCTCCTGAGAGGACTAAGCCTTGTGTGGCTTTTTGTGTATGTCAAAATGAGGTGATGTTTTCTTAGCCTGAGGAGGTGAGAATCTGATCCAGTGCTGATTTTTCTGGAGTGTGTTTTTTATGACCATGTTTCCTTCCTTGTTCTGCATTCTAGTACCAGAAACTGAAACAGTGAATGAAATACTGGGAATTGACCCTTGGCCCTTCAGAAATCATCTCAAAACTGATACAAAGAGAATGAAAACAGTTTGTGTGGACTTTTAATTGACCCATGATCTCTAAAAGTTGATGATAGTGGTTAGGAAGATTTTTAGTTACTTGCATCAGTCACTTGCACTTGCATCTGACTTGGTTAGGAAGACTTGCATCAGTTCTTCACATTTCACTGCCTTCTTCCTTGATTGCTGCATGAAATACAGTTTTCAGCTTACACAGCAGATTGTTTCTTGAGTTGGCTTTTATTAGACTTCACTTAACACTGATTTAACTTTGGAAAAAAAGAAAGTAGTAGCTTAGACTAGATAATGAACACAGTTTTGGAAAGGAAGAAACAAATATTTGACTTAAATGTAAGTGATGTTCTGATGGTGTGAAGAAAAGGGGTTGATAATGGCTGTGAGTGGGGATATGACAGCTTTCATGGCTGTGGCCCAGTAACATGTACTCCCACAGAATTTTGTACAATGAGAGTTGACTTTTGACATCTGCTCTGGTAGTATCACAAACCTTATTTGAATAGTGTGAACCAGAATAGCCTTGTCTGCTGTGCTCTGCTGGGCATGAAGGCCTCCTTGGCATTGTTTTTCTCATTCTAAGACACCCACTCAAATATCAGAAAAATGTGTGAAAAATCAATGATGCTTCATTCCCCATGGAAACAGGAATACCTGGAAAAGGAAAACAAATAGACACTGAAATATGGGGAGAAGAAAGTGACTTCTGAAAGAAACTCCCAAACAGACTCATGTTAGAGCTCTGTTCTTTGTTATTTTTGATTTCTCTTGGCAAAATTCTGGCTGAAGAGTTGGTTGATTTGAGATGGAAGCTGGCTTTGGTAGTGTGGAGCCACTGGGTCCTTGCTGGTGTGTGTAGTGTTAACAACTCCCTGGCATTTTTGCACCTGTACTTTGCATACTTTTGACCTGAAAGCAAGGTCCCATCAGAATAGCAGCAAATGTCACTTCACTTTTGCTTTTCAACACTGCCTTTTAACCACAAGAGAAGGTCGTATTTGAGACAGGAGACTTCATTTGTCAGGCATTTGCTGGCTTTACATGTCTCTGTGGAGGAGAGGAAATGTCATTTGCTCTCAGAGGTTCCTCATTTTTGGACACCTAATGAGTGGTCACTATTTGCTTTCACACTGCTGCAACTTATTTATTTTTATTTACCTCACACTTCCATGTTTATACTGCGCAAAAGGCACTCTTGCTGTTTAACAGATGTATCAGGTAAACTTTTTCTGGGAACTTTGGTTAGCCATGTAACTGACTGAATTCACTACAAACCTTTAATCTTTATTTTTTTTTTTAATTTTAGAAATTGAATTGTAACATGCACAGATAATTTTTCAGTTAAGAAGAGTTACTGTAGTATAAAATAATGAGTATTTTATGTACTTTAGTGGAATTATAGGATATTTGTGGTCATGTAAGTGACTTGTAGATGTGATTAACAGAATTAAATGGTTAAATCTATTCTATGAACCAAAATAAGATAAAATGCATACAAATAATACTAAAGAAAACAATGCGTTGACTTATTTTTGGTGTATTATATGATAACGTGTATTAACCAGGAGTTTTGCATAGCTTAATTTCCAGACCATTAGTTTGATTTACATTTTATTTATATGGCTTAAGCAAAAATGGGAAAAAAATTAATTCAGGTATGCTCCCTGTGTGTGTTCCATTGTCTGTTAGTGAGACCTGGTACTTTTAGATAATGAACCAAAGGAATTTGAGAGCTGCCATGCCTCAAACAGTGTAAGAGATTGTGAAACTCTGGAACAAGGCATGTTAAAGTTAGTTACTATTTTTTACATTCTTTTTTTGTAACTGTTTTTACTTTGTAGCATTTTGGCAGTTATATTATCTACCTAATTAAGTCTGAGTTATTTTAACTTTCCTTCCAGCTGAAGTCCAGGATTGTAGTTCAGAACTGATGCTGCTCAAAGGGAATGAGCAGAGCAGCAGAATGTGTTTTGAACACGGGTAAAAAAAAAATCTCAAGGTTTTAGGAGGTTTGCTTTGAAACAGCTTTTCAGTGCTTCTGTTCTTACATTCTGTGAAACCTTTTTTTGGGTTGGGTTTTTTTTTTTCTATGAAACTTCTCTGGAGTAGGAAGTAAGCTGCTTCCTGCCCTTAACTGAATATTTATGGTAGTCGATGCTTGGAAGCTTTGAATTATTTTTTTAACTTGAGAATTTTGGAGAGTGAAAATCAGCAAAGCTCATTTTAAAGACTGTGAATTTGAATGCCACTTCTGCAGAGGCCTCTGTCATATCTTTGCTAGTAGGAACTGCATGAGGAGCTAAAAAAATACTGAAGTGCCTTACTTGGTGAAGCTGAAGTGAAAAGCAGTGCTCTCTACAATTTCTGGAGGCATATCCTGTGCCTAGCTGGGCTGTCTTCTAAGAGAGACTTGAGGAGGATGTGATAGACACAGCCTGGAGGTGTGTGCCCTTCCCATTCCTTCAGTGGAGCAGGAACTTTTCCTCCTGGCCCTGCAGCAGCTTTGCAGCTTCTCCATTTTTCTGTAGCATTACCCACGTGCTCCTGGAGTAGGGGCTGTGACACCAAGAGAGTCACTGAGCTGAGACAGTGGGAAAAGCACACTTCCATCTTCAGGGTCAATTTGGGAGTTTACTGTTCCACTGTACACTTGTGTTTCCTGACCATAGACATGAGGGAAAGGAAGGGATTTGGCTGTGCCTGCTGCAGGAGAGAGAAGCAGCAGCCACAATATTAGCATGTGTGCTGCATCAAAACCTTGAGCCATGGGAGTCTCTCTCTCTCTGTGTGGGGGGACAAAAACACTTTTTTATCTCTTTGTACTCCCAAATCTCTTGTGTAGAGACTCGTGTGTGCTCAGAATCCTATTAGACCAGCTAAAAGGTGACTTTGAGCTGTGGCAGGAAGGCCCTCACCAATTATTTTATTTAGAGAGTCATTGAAAGCATTTTACATGTTCTCAAAGCTGTAGATGAGTTTAGTTTAAAATACAGTAAATGAACAGTGATGAGTTTAAAACCAACATAAAAAACAGACTAAAGAACCCCCAACCCTCTTTGCTTCTTTTTCATTCTTGTGTTTGTTTTGACTAGTGTTACTGGTGTTATAATCCTGCACATGGTAGTGCTTACAGAGTGATGAAAGATTAAAGGACAAGGAGAATTTATTTGGGAAACAAAAGCAGATATGAAAGATTTGTTCTTTTATTTCTTTTGATACAACTGTCAGGATTGTGTCCAGAGATGGATTGCTTGACAGCTAGAGAAGAGGGGTCAGGTGTAGATCATACCTTGGTCGTTTTTCATTTCACTTCTAGTTCAAACAGCCTTTTCTTATTTTTTTGTAATTTGTTTGCTTTTTGTTTACAAGTATATTTTCTGAAACTTTTTGCTTTCTCACGCTTCAGTCATCACGGTTTGGAAGCCCTTGCAGGGAAGGTCCCATGTGTTCTGTAGGAATCTGAAATACTAAATGAGGCTGTCAGGTTCAATTCTTTGTTTTACTGTGAGGAGAGTAGCTGAGGGATGGGCTTGGCAGGCAAGAGTTCAGCTGAGACAGGAGCTTAAAACCTTTGTTAATTAAACCACCTACATTTAGGGGCCTACATGTGAGCGTAGGAAACTCGCTGTGATGGGAGTCTCTGGAGAAGCTTCGTTTACAGCTCTGAAACACTTGATTTCCATGCCTGCTGCAAATGATGGATTTCTGTTTGTGTTCCTGCACAGATTGAATATTTACTTAAAAAAATCACCGAAGCAATGGGAGCAGGCTGGCAGCAAGAGCAGTTTGACCATTACAAGATTGCTCTCAACACCAGTCGAGAGGGTCTTTCTGCCTGGGAGCTGATTGACCTCATTGGGAGTGGGCAGTTCAGTAAAGGAATGGACAGGCAGACAGTGTCCATGGCAATCAATGAAGTCTTCAATGAGCTGATACTAGATGTACTCAAGCAGGTAAGAACCACAGAGAACTAATGTTTTAAAGTAGAATGTTTTATTGCTTTAATTAGAAAATGCTCAGTTTGTGCTCAAGTTTCTTTACCCTATTGAATGATGAACAGGAGGAAATTAAGTAAATTATCTATAAGGGTTCTTTAATTCTATAAAAGAAATTGTGCTGCTATTCAGATTGTTGTAATTGTAGCAGTATTATGAATGAGTTGCTTCTTGGGAGAGCTTGCTTTTGGAAAGTGAAAGAAGTGGGCTCTGAATTGAAATATGGCCTTTTTTATGCTAGCACCAGCTGCTTGTTAGTTCACAGAATAGCTGCATCATGCTCTCAGGTCTGGTGACAGCTCTTCAGTCTTCGGAAATGCTTTTCTGTAGTTTGAGTTATGCTGTAGGAAATGCAGCTGTGCTGGGGACCACCTCTGTATTCAAACAAGGGGGTCTGGACCAGGGTATTGCTCCTGCTGAAGGGTTGACTTCTCAAATGCCCCACTTCAATAGGGCAGAAAGGTGTGGAAGAGCTCCAGAGGGCTCCCCCTTCTTGT
Organism: Parus major; assembly: GCF_001522545.3. Lineage (NCBI taxonomy): Eukaryota > Metazoa > Chordata > Aves > Passeriformes > Paridae > Parus > Parus major. The sequence continues at coordinate 4,698,367 of NC_031774.1, read as the reverse complement.
TCTGCTTAGCAGGCCATGTGACTGACAACTTATTTACCTGCCCTCAGACTCCAGAAGTCATGCTGGCCTTTGTATTCTTAGCAAACATCTTTTTTCAGATTTCCAGGGACTGGATTATCCATTTTGGAATGCCTTTAAAAACTGCATTTCTTTCATGGGAATTGGAAGTACCACAGGCACCTGAGGGGTCACAGCAGAGTTTACCTAGAGAGCTCTTTCAAATTGACTTTTACCTGACAGGAGAATTTTTTTCATCTTTGATTTCTTGGTGAGGAGAGAAACAAAGGTTTTCTTGGCAGGCTTTCCTAAGCTGTTCTGAAGAAACCATCAGAAAGTCTTGGCACAGGAAATTCTTTCAGAATACCCACAGAACAATGCAAAAGTCTATTTTTGTTAACTGCTGGTTGCCTGTTGGAGTTGAGGGCTGGGGACACACACACACAAAGTCAGTTGAGGGCAAAATGAAGTCATTCTGCTGTTTGATACCAGGAAAATAAATTAACCAGTGTCAGTTCAGTCCTACTTGAAACTTGTAAGGAAATCGGATTTCTTTTCAGTTGTGATACAGCATTGTGTGTCTTCCCCCTCACTTTTTTTGTTTTGTTTTGTGTCTCCTTTCTTTCCTCTCTTGGTGCCTGGGCTTCTTTCTCAAGGATGTCTGAGTGCCTTTGAATCGTTCCTTGACAGTTAAAAATAGTTTGTGTCAAGATTTGGCCCTGTGCCTCCTGGGCAGTTTGGACAGGTACTGGCCCGGTGGAGAGGAGAGTTCTCTGTGTGATTTCAGTGTCCTGATACCTTGTTGATTCAGAGAATCATCCTGTTTATTGCAGTAATCGTATAATTGCTTCAAGGTATTAATTAATGACACATGGTCTCATAGCCAAGTGTTGTGCTACCCTTTTTATTGAAAGCATCCTGGGTCTCTTAAGACTTATGGAAGGTAACAGCAAGAGTTACATTTGTGATATTTTGTGTTCTGAAAGATGTGTCCTCTGTGTGATAGTTGGTGTGAAATAGCTCCTGCTTTTCAGGAGCTCTCAATGGGTTCTTAGAAAGTGAGAAGCAGCTGATACTGAAATAATAGGTAAACGTTTTGCAGAAATTTCAGGGGAAAGTATTAGTCTGACTTGGCTTTGAAAGCAAATTTGGTAAGTCAGGAAGGGAAAAAAAAAAAACCTGGCTATGAATTAGACTGTGCAAAGCATGAAAGATTGAACTGCAGGAGTCCTTTACATGGCCTTGCAACCACCCAGAGCTCAGACCCGAGTATGGAGGCGGCAAACAAAGCTGTTTCTCTGTGCATTCCTGGTTTAGAGCAAGAGAGTGGGATGGCACCTGGGAATAGGCACGGCCTTGGCTCTGGACATGTTTAAGGGGCTAGAAAAGCTGAGCATAGATAAGCTGTGTGTGTAGCGGCTGGCCTGGGTTTTAGTTTGGTTTGGTTTGTTTTTTAAACAAAAAAGCATCTTCAATTGTCTGAATGTTTTCTTTCCCCTCCGACCTGTAGAGAAAGGTATCTTAGGCTTAATATGATACAGCACATTTCTTTATATCCTTTTTTTTTTTTATTTTAATGCAAGCACATTTGCTTGTATCAAAAACTGTGATAGATGAAAGCCATTACAGAAAAATGTTCCTTGGTCTCCTTTCCAACTTCTTCATCCTCTTAATGTGGAATAATTTGAGTATACTTTCTGTATGGCTTGTTCTTAGCTTATATTGATGTTGGTGCTTCAGTTTCATCTGTGATTTGACTTTTTTCTGAAGTTAAATGTCAGACAAAAGTGTATGTAAGTATTTGGGGAATATGATTACAGAAATGGAAGGTACAGCTGAAATACTGGCTTTGAAAATATTTGGGGCTATGAAGTAACTTTTCTGTGTGCTCTATTGGGTCTTTACACCTTTACATAACCAAAAGACCAGATGGTTCAGCAGAGGCCAGGCATTTCAGCTGATCTGTTGCTTTTAACAGGGCTACATGCTGAAAAAAGGCCACAAACGGAAAAACTGGATGGAACGATGGTTTGTGCTAAAACCCAATATTATTTCCTATTATGTAAGTGAAGATTTAAAGGACAAGAAGGGAGACATCATACTGGATGGCAACTGTTGTGTAGAGGTAAAACCACTCCAAAAACTATGCATGTCTCTAAAGATCAGAATTAATTCTTTTTTGTATGTGGGATTGACTCTTGGGTATCTTTTAATAGAGCTTTTTTTACCTCATATGACACCAGTTCATAAGAGGCTTTTAGTGCTGGTATTTGTATCTCTGTGACACATAATTGCATAGATGCTGCTTGACTTTATAACTTAGATTTTAGTGTTTACAAAACTAATCTTTATTGTTATCCATTCTAGGCCTTGCCTGACAAAGATGGAAAGAAATGCCTTTTTCTCATAAAGTGTCTTGATAAAACCTTTGAGATCAGTGCCTCTGATAAAAAGAAGAAGCAGGAATGGATTCAAGGTGAGGTTTCAAAAATGCTATGTGAAAGTTAAGGTTAGTGGAATTCTTACAGCAGTACTTTACTCAAATTTTAAATTCTTGGTTTTGTGATTTTTTGATATCTCTGTTTTGGGCATATGGATCTTTAAAGGGTCTGAGGCTAAGGAAGAACTAAGGATCCACGTCAGGGAAATCAGTTTTTGTCATGTAGGAGCATCAATTCAGGCAGCCACAACCAAAATGAAATGGTTATTATTGTTGTTTTTTATATTGACTGTACTCCTAGGGATGGAGAAGGGAAGCAGCATTGTAAATCATTGCTTTTGGGGAGAAAGGGAAAGATTGTTCGTTTTGGCACTGTAAAATACTGGCTTTGGCTTTACAGTTTTGCTTGAAGTAGTATGGTTTGGTGAGCTGAGGATAAAGCTGGGAATTAGGGCTTGCTTTTCTATTCCCATGGCAGAGGTATTCCTCCTGTGAGACCTTCCCAGGTATGTGGTGGGTACATCCATCTGCAGAGTGAGGGAGAAGCCCTTGCAAAGCAGCTGTTGCAAATGCCATTGAAGAATGTGCAGCAGTGAAACATTTGGAGCTGCAGGCTTTAATTTACACTTCCCTTTTTACCTGCAGCATGTGTTTCATTGCACCAAAGTCAGAATGATTCAAAAGGAGATATTTTTTCATGGTTGTGGTATGGGAATGAAATACCAAAATCATCTGCCACTCCTCAGCTTTGCTGTCTTAAATATTTTCTCTCTGCATGTAAGTGAATGAGAGCTACTGTCTTACTGGGAGGAACTTTTCCCTTGGAGTACCTGTAAGAATACAGGGTTTAAGGTTGGCTTCAGGGAAGATAGATAACATCTTATTCCTTGGTGAATCACTGAGTACAGGTAGTAAGAAATCCTGAAGTGTTGGCGTGTTTTCTTGCAGCTGGGAGTGTCAGTGACTCATATGTCCACAGCTGTTACAAATCAATATTGGAATTGGCCTAATGCAGTGGAATTGCCAGACCTTATCCTTGTGGCACACAGCCAGTACCGAGAGCTAAATGTATTTCACTCCTGGTTTGTGTTGAAGCCAGCCTGAAGAGAATTAGGACGACTGACAACGACAGTGCTTTCTGATTTAAAAATACATTCAAAAACCCCCAACCCGAAGTCTACTCAGAGAGCTCAGCATTCCCCTTCATGGTGTTCTCCTGCTCTCCCCTCCAGCCATCCAGACCACGGTGAGCCTGCTGCGGGCGGGGAGCCCTCCTCCCCACAAGGAAGCGCGCCAGAAACGGAAGGAGCTGCGCCAGAAGCTGCTGGCTGAGCAGGAGGAGCTGGAGCGGCAGATGAAGGAGCTGCAGGCGGCCAACGAGAACAAGCAGAAGGAACTGGAGACCGTGCGGAAGGTGGGATTGGGAGCCTCAAGCTCAGTCCCTGGGGTTGAACTGGGCATCTCTGTCCTGTTCAAGCACATTGAGCAGACTCCTCCAGAGGAGCTGCACTTGTTTCAGGCCCCTGTACTGAGCAGGGGATTGTCAGGCTGGTGGAGAAGAGCCTGCCAGCTCTGTGGATGGTGTCTGGGCACAGGAGAGACAAATATTTTCAGTTGCTTTTGGGTTTTTAGTTTTCCTTTTCTGTTAGACACATCTGTCAAACCTGGGGCTTTCCATGAAGATTTTCTTCTATAGTTTACCCGAGTTTTGTTATGTTATTTGTATGTTTATGGGAACTATTCTCTTCCCACAGATGTAATTTCTATAATTTCTATCTTTAAAAACAAAAGATGTGGCTTTTCTTGCTGTGAGAGAGCTTTTAGTGTGGAGTGTGCCTTGAAAACAGCCTAGAACCCAGTATTAAAATTCAAACCCTTCCCACTTGCTGCCTTACACTTTGGCTGCTGTGTTCCCGCTGCTAGAGCAATCCAGATCTCCCTTTGTTTGCTCTACATGTCTCCACTACCTCCCTAAATTAATGAAAGTTTTTTTTTGCATTCCCATTTAGGACAAGTCTGCATTATTGTTTGAGTTTTTTGTTAACAAAACCAAACAATTTTAGCCTTTAGAAGAAACTTCAGTAATCTTTCCAGCTATATTTATATATTTATGTATTTATATATATATATTATATATATATATAATATATATTGTGAGGGCATTAAAGGTTTTGAGTCTAGAAAGCAAATAAAATAATAAAAAGCCTCACATTTTTAAAGGTCTTTTCATTGTCACAATTTGTGGCAAGGAGAAATGTGTCTTTTTAAAAATTAATCTTGCACTGCCAGTCCTGATATAGATACTATTTGGTTTGCCTTAAATGGAGTCTGACAGTGAAAAACCATTTTTAAATTAAATTTTGGCACCTATAGTCACCTATGTGTTTAAGATTCAGAATGTAAAATAGACAATAAAGGGTAGCCTGTGTTACCTTCTGCTGGTAAGTAATGTACCCATTAACAGAAATGATAAAGTTGGATTTCTGCATTGTTTCCTTCATGGAAAAATATTTAGGGGGGAAGACAACATGAGAGCAACCCCAGAGGAGCAGTAGGATGTTGACATGCTCCAGGGAGTTCCATAAAAATCACAATGGGTAAACTAAAGAGAGTTGTGGCCAGAAACATCTATTGAATTGGGCTGGATTGAAATGATTTCTCAAGGAAAGTATCTTAGGCTCTGTCATGAACCACTGCACTTTGCCTGGGTGAAATTAGGGGGAGGTACATTGTTGGAGGAACTGAAAGTGTTAAGTGTTAGAAAAACGTTCTTCAAGGAAAAAGGCTTTGTAAGGAACTTCAGGAAACTGGATTGTTCTGGGAAGCTGAGAGGTTGATTTGCTCCTGATGGCAGTGAGTCACCATTTATGCAGCATCTGCCAAAGTGCACTCTGGGACTGGTTTGTATTCTGATAGCTCCTGCTGTAGAGCATTTCAAAAGAATAAATGCTTTTGTCTAAAATGCATTTTTTTCATATTTTTAATGGAATTTTGACATGTGCACATTGAACAGACAGGAAGGTAAGTTTTTCCTTGTGTGGGAGCATGCAGAAGACGTGTGCACCCTTTCTGTTTCAGTTTGGGGTCTCGCATGGGCTTTGGAGACTGTGCTAACTCCTGCTGGAATGGTGTGTTCCTGTTGACTTCCCCCTCCAACACTTGTGACTTTTCCCTGAAGTACACAGCTCCCAAAAACCTCACCTGGTAGGAGCAGCTTTGGTGGATCAAGCAGGAAGTTGCTGATACTGAGTGGACAAAGATCATTTTCTTGTTGAGCTCTCTGGCAATGGCCTGGCACCCACCCTTGCCTGTGACTCTGCACATTTGCCCTCTCAGCTCAGTATTGGCAATGTTTGTTTAATTTCAAAGTGGGGAAGGAAATGTAGAAGAGATTTCACTTAAATAGGCATCTTGGATTTGATTACAATTGCATGCTTTTGAATGTCCTGGCAGAGGAAGAATGCTGCTTCTAAAACACTGGCATCATTTAAGCCTTGCAGAGGAGAGCAGCTCTGTGCTCTGTTCTGCAGCATAAACCCAGAAAGCTGAGCCTGCTCCACTTCTTCCCATCTATTTCAGACCAGAGTGATACTACAAGCACATAAAAGGGTGAAAGTTTCAGCTTGGCAGTTTTAATCACTGGGGCATCTCATTATCTCATCTGGATTGGTGAAGGAGGATGGTTTAAATGTGGTACCTCCAGGAACATGACAGAATCACAGAAAGGTTTGGTTTGGAAGGGACCTTAAAGATCATCCAGTCCCAATCCCCCTGCTGTGGGCAGAGACACCTTCCACTACACCAGGTTGCTCAAAAGCCCATCCAGCCTGACCTTGAACACTTTCAGGGATGAGGCATCCACAGCTTCTCTGAACAACCTGTCCCAGTATCACCTCCTCTGGGATTGCTCCAACAGGTCCATGTCATCTTAATCTTGTGCCCTGGTCTTACTAAAGGTCTGTGGAAACAATTTCCACAGCCTAGCATATTAAAAAATAAGTATCAGGTAAATTTTCTAAGAAAATTTTGTGAAAGAATGGGCTTTTTTCAGTACTGGTAAAGTTTAGGGTGGTGCTTGAAGATTTCTAACCTTGCAGGGATTAAAATCCTTATAAAAGGAAAAATTGTGACTACTGTCTTTATTTGTGAAATCAAGATGCAACAAAAGTAAAATAAGATGCAAGAATGTGGAAAGGTATCAGCAGCTGTTTCCCAGGCCTTAGCTAATGTTCCTCCTAATTTCAAGTGATGATTATGGTCCAGGATTTTATTTACCTTACTTGGCACTTTAGGGGATGTTAGAGGAATGATTCACAATAGCACAATCACTTACTCTAGTCAAAGTTTGTGGCACTTCTGCTTTCCCATGGCAATGCTTCTCATTTCTGTTTCTGTATGAGCTCTGTGCATGCTGGCATGTTTTCCCTATTGGAAGTCCTATGCAGTCCTGCCTGAAATGTGGTTTTTCCTAATAATTTTCTGTCCAATTGAGGTAGAGGAGGAAATACAGTGATTTCTATCACTTGAGCAAAGCAGGACTCAGGAAACTTGGAGATAGCCAGATAATTGTCTTTTCATTGGTAAATTTAAAATTTTCTTGCAAACAATCAAGATAGAAAATTATGTTTGAAGGCTGTGAATAGTCTCAGACATTAAAAAACCCAAACTGGTGCCTTGATGCTTTTGAAGGCTTCTTCCATTTTTTTTAAACAAAAATTGTTAAATTAGGTTCCATTCCCTCAAAATTACTTAGTTTTGACAAATTGTTTTTTTTCCTTCTGTTCTTCCCTCTACCCCCCACCCTTCTCTTCCAGCAACTGGAAGCAGCAGCTGCTCGTGCTGCTGAGGAGGAGAAGAAAAGACTTCAGACTCAAGTTGAATTACAAGATCGCTTCAGTTTGGAGCTGGAGAGAGAAAAAATGGTGAGTAGTGCATGAGGGGTTTTGCTGTTATTACACATAGGGAGCCATGAGTTCAGCAAGGGCTTCCCTCACAGGAAGCCACTGAAAGGATTCCACAGATTTTGCAGGAGGCTGGAGAATGGGATCTGTGTTGCATTTATTTGAGATGTAGGAATAAAATATTTTTACTGGTGAACTCAAGTGCTGGAATAGCTCGGCTACAATTTGTACAGCATTCAAAGATTAAATATTATTGGCAAATTGGGAAAAGATAGACTGTTTGAAGGATAAGTGCAGATTGAAGTTCTCCTTGCAGTTTTCAGAGATGGAGAACCTGGGGTCAGTACTTGCTGTATGAATAAGCAAAATTGATCAGGCATGATCAAAATGCATTTCATGTGTTCCTAGGACTGTTGCTTTTTAATGTTGTGGGTTCTTTTACAATTATACACACACAAAAATATAAAAAGTGAAGAAATGTTGTTGCTCTAAAATACTGTTACTATTCAGCTACACTGAGGGTTCCCCAAAGAACTGATTTTCTGTCTTCAAGGGCTTTGTCAGGTTGTTCTGTTAGCTGGGGAAAAGAAGTAGAAAAAGAGATGTGATGAGACATCTCAGAACATTAATGCACACAGTGCTGCTTTATGGGCTGAGCATGAATTCCTGAATGCAATTCCTTTCTGGGTCACTGGGATTTGTGTCAGCTGAGGGGAGCTGCAGACCAGTGGGGCAGGACATGCCAACCTCCTTCGCTGTTTTCCAGCCCTTTACCCATCCTGTGCCATCATCCAGAGACATAAGTGTGTGAGATACACTGCTGCCAAGGGGGGAGTGAAAACAGCACCATGAAAGCAGCCTGACCTTCATGTCTGGCCTCTCTACAGCCCTTCTCTTCCTTCAGTTGTGTATCTGTAAACTAAGCAACAAGATCAAACTGACTGAAATTAGGTTTGGAGCCCTGTAGAAATTCTGTGCTTCCAGGAAGTATGTCAATATAAGTAGCCTGTGTTCTTATTTTTTAAAATTCTCTTAGTTCTACATGTGCAGATCTAGCCTCTATTTTATCAGTTCTGCTCTGCAGTCAGCAGGAAAAGGTTTATCTCTGAAAACGTGGCCTGAGGGAAATCTGGCAATTCCTTTAAAAAATGGAAATCTGAGTAGAATGGTAGCTCATGTGTCCCAATTTTATGCTGCTAGGTGAGACAAAAAATGGAAGAGCAGGTTGCTCAGAAATCATCTGAACTGGAACAGTATTTACAAAGAGTACGTGAACTGGAAGAAATGTATAAACAGCTACAGGAAGCACTGGAGGATGAGAAACAGGCACGCCAGGATGAAGAGACTGTGAGGAAACTTCAGGCCAGGTATGGCTTTGACCAGGCAGAAAAGTGTTTCAGTTCCCCCTGCCAACAGTGAGTACCTGCACCCTGCTACTAATGGCTGTTTGCCTCTTGGAATGGGGAATTGCCAGTCCAAACACAGGACAGATTTCACTTTTCCTTAAGATATGAAGGCTGAAGCTGCTGTTCTGAGATCACTCTGTACAGGCTTTTCAGCTGTTTATCTTATAAAGCAGTAACTGTAAAAATTACTTTCTGCTGTATTTTATTACAGGTTTAAACTATAATGATAAAAGGTTAAATTTCCTCTTACAGGGACTTTGTGGAGTGTGGTTTTTTTCTTCATATACTCAGTCCTCCTAAGACAATGAAGATAACTTATGCATGCCTGTTTCTTCAGGGGCTCTGTGTTGTGTATTTGCATTATTGACTACATTTTCTGAATAGCCCTTTGTAGCAGTCAGACTGCTTACACTGCTGGCATGACACTGAAGGCAAGACAACAAACAATAATTTTTTCCCTGCTTCACAAGTTGTTTTTTTTAAACAGTATTCTCTGTCCCTAAAAAAAAAGGACAGAAAAAATTTATTTGTCTTCCCTGCATGGATACAACTTATGTTAAAGCACAATTAACATCGCAATCCCCATTGCAGATTGCTGGAAGAGGAGACAGCAAAGAGAGCTGAACTGGAAAAATGGCATTTGCAGCAGCAACAGACCATTCAGATGACAGAAGCAGAGAAGCAAGAGCTGGAAAACCAGAGAATGATGAAGGAGCAGGCTCTTCAAGTGGCCATGCAGCAACTGAAACAACTTGAATTGGAAAGGAAAGAGGCCCTTGAGCAGTATGAGGTGAGCTGCTCTGGTCATAAACCTCTCATCCTTACCCATAGATAGAAGTTCTTCAATATTATGCTTCTTTAAGGGTTAGTATGGCACAAAAGTTACAATAAGAGGTAGGATAGTTGGGTTGTTTTTGGTTTTTTTTCTAGTTTTTACTCAGTTTCTAGACCAGTAGATACATTGGAAGAAGAGGACCTGTTTCAGACACACCTCTGAACTTCTTTTATTTATTTTTGTTGTGATTTGCATGCAGGCCAGCTCAGTCACATCCTGAAATACTCTGTGTACATTTGTCTTCTCCTGCAGACTCACTTCATGTGCAGCCCCACTGCTGCCATAACTGGGTGCATTTTGCTTCTGAGTTAGTAATTCTTGCTGTGTTTTGATGATGTCACGGCACAGTATTGTCTTCAACAGATAAAAATGTGTTATTGTAGGCACTTACTCTTCAAAAATGTATTTAAGCAGTTAAAGATAGGTAGGAATTAGCTCAGATTCTCAATGTGCATCAAAGCCTCATGTCCCAGATGCCAGGCCTGCTCTCTGCCCTGCTAAGTGTTTGTGGGGAAGGTTGGTGACTATTCATGGAAGAAATAAGAGCCAGAATCCAAGTACAGAGGCTGAAGTACTGCATGCTTTCCAGGGCTAGAGAGGCGTTGATCCTGCATTTCTTTAGGTCAGGAAAGAGAGCCTGGCTGGGTTTGTGTTTAACAGGGGAGGGTGTTTATGGGGTGAGCTCAGAAGGACAAGCCAGGGAGCTGTCTTGCTTGGCACACAACACAAATGCTGTACTCACTGCAAGCAAGGGCCCAGCTGGGGTAGTTGTGGCCACTTTACAACTTCCCAGGGTGGTGTTAAATCTCACATCATCACTAGATTGCTTGTGGCTAGTACTTGAATCTTTTTTAGGTGACATCTCAGGCTTTTTGTATGGGAAGCATCATTTACTACTCCAAAGGAATTGCTGAATACAATAGACTTATAAAACCACAAAAAAAATCCACGAAACAATTATTTTAGAAATAATTAAATGTTCTAGTCTTCCATTTGGAATTGCCCAAAAGACCAGTCTAGGCTGAGGAATGAAGACTAGCTTCATTACACAGCCTCAGAGCCTTGTAAAAACTTGTTATTTTGGGATTCTGGTCTGACAACTTTTTTTTGGGGGGGTAGAGGGTGTAGGATGGTTCCACACTAAACAGAAGGCTGGGGGAATTAGCATGGTCCTGGCTTTTGATTTAAAAGGTGTTGTATCTTTTTATAGACACAGAATAAAGCTGTTCTTGTTTTCAAGCGGGCTCTCTTATTTCAGGAGGTTAAGAAGAAGTTGGAAACAGCAGCTAATAACACCAAGAGCTGGAAAGATAAAGTAGCTCATCATGAGGGATTGATTCGACTAATAGAGCCAGGTGAGTTATCAACAGAAGAGTTACAAAAATATGTATCCATTCTGACTCATGTACTTGCACCACCTGGTGACTTACTGAAGTCTGCCTTTCCTGTAGTTTACTGGTTTCACAGCAGCCAATAAACATCACTCTTTGTGACAACTGCTGATGGGAACTTTGTTTACCTCTACTGGCCCTACTATAAGGATTTTATTATCATTATTGTTGGTTTCTTTATGTTTAAAACAAAGCAAGGATCAGCCTGAGCACTGCACTGTGGGTGTGTGACGTCCCTGTCAGAACTGCCTGTCTCAAGTATTGCTCTCTCTCTTGCAGGCTCCAAGAATCCTCACTTAATCACAAACTGGGGCCCAGCTGCCTTCACTGAAGCTGAACTGGAGGAAAGACAAAGGAGCTGGAAAGGGAAGAAAGCCACTTCCGAGTGACGGTGGCAGCTGACATGTGGCCAGGACAGGAGCCCACCTCCCCTCGTTCTGCTTTGCACAGAGCAGCCTCTCGCTTACAAAGTTTAGTTTGCTCAGCAGGTTGGGCCTTTCTGCTCATGCAATGCTGTTCACCATGCTGGAGGGTCTGCTCAGAGCTCAGCCATTGCAGTGGGTGGTGTCTGACAGGATGTGCTATTTTCCCTCACTTTTCCAAGACTTTGCAACTGAAAATTTGTATTGAAGTGTAGCTTGTGACAGACAGAGTTGTTCCTATACTAGCCTGTAACAATCTGACAGCAGCTAACCAGTCAGGCAGCACCACTTTCATTCCAGAAAGTGAGGGAAGCAGTTGTTCTGCTGGTTCAGTTTAGTGTAATTTCAACCCAGGATAAGTCAGTCCTGGAGAATGGAGCATTACCTTTCCTTCCAGCTTTTACTTTTGCTCTGTCCATGTGTTGCTCTCTGCACAGTGCTTAGTGCTCAGACACATTCCCTTGGCAAGGGGGGGCTGGCATCACTGGGTGCTTGGATCTGGTGTCCTGTTTCCCTCTCTTTGCAGGAATCCATACAAAAGAGCTGGAGATAGGCATGTAGGGAACGCTGCTGTAAGACATTTGGAAAAAGTAGTCGTGCAAAACTGTTTTTGTACTGTCTCATACTTGAGAAGTGCTAAATAAAGCCTTGAGAGTTCTCTTCATAGTTTAAAAGATGAAGTTTTGGCTCAGATTTCTGAAGCAGATGAATGGAAGGTGGTAGCGCACACAGGGCAAATGTGGTCTATGTCAAGGCTGTGTTTGTGCAAGAAATCTGAATCATCCCACCAATTTTAGATGTAGGACTTTTCTCTTACTTTTAATTGGAGGCCAGATTAAAAAAATGTAAGAAGAAAATTTTTAAATAAAAATTATAAATATGTAGTGATACTGCTTTAGGGAAAAAAAAAAGGAAAAAGTAATTCTTGTCAATAAAATAACTTCAGTCTTTCTAGTTCCAAGGCTTCCGAAAGAGCCTGCTGTTTGTGCCTTACCATTCTCTCCTGGGACAAAGCCAGTTATTTCTGTTTCTGTAGGGAAAAGGAGCAAACCTGTGACTTTGCTTTGCAGATCTCCCACACCAGCATTGCTCAGTAAAACCCGATTCCTGCCAACTTGTAGAGACATTTTGAGATGCCCCCCTCGAGGAGCAGGTGCCCACTGGTGTGGCTTGTGAGCAGTTTGGACTGTACCCTGGACATCCATCCCTCGCCTGCTTGTTAGTTCAGCTACATGTTAAATTATTTGTAGTAAATAAGAAGTGAATTTTTCAGGAGGATAAGCAGTGCCTTGGTGTGCAGCACTTTGAGTCTTGGAGGAGCAGAAGCTGTACAGAAGTGGTGTCCAGATTTGGAAGTCATAAATAGCATTTTATTTGCCTATTAACTAAGACTCACTCAAATACTGAATCTTCTGAGACATTTATTCTCTGGTTATATTTTTATACTAATTGAAATCTTTAGTGTTTCAGTAAATGGAGTGCTGATTAGATTGGCAGGAAAATCCAGGATCTTCCTATTTATACTCACTGTACAGGAAAACAGTAGTTTCCTAAACTTGATAACAAGGCATTTTTAAAATTGATCACGTTTACAGGAGCAATGTGAATAAAAACCCAACCACTTGTAATAGAATTACTAATGTACACAAGGTTAAACTCTGCTAAAGGAGCTGGAACGGTATTTATAACTACCAAACATTTTATGTGGAGAGCAGAAGGGGTATTGGGGCTAAACTTGTTTAATTTTTCTAACAGTCTTTATTTTGGACAATGGTTTTTTAAGAACACCAAATGATGCATGTTTTCATATTTTTTACTGTTCTTTAGAAATGGCTGTTTAATAAAGTAATATAAAGTCATTTACATTTTGGATTAATGGATGCCTTATTGCCTGGGTTTCTTTTGGCCTGTTGGGAGTTCAAAATCCAGCGACTGTTGTGTGGGAGAAGTTGAATGGTCGGATCAATGGGATGTTAAAGCCATAATAAAGGCAGTGGTCACACGGTAACACAGACTTTGTTTTAGCAGCACTCCTGCTCTTAAATGTTCCTATTCAGTGCTCCTTGCTGCAGCCTGGGGCAAGGGCAGGGCAGGCTCAGCAGGGAGCTGTTGGGACAGACACAGCAGCCCCTCTCAACGTGTCTGCCCTGTCTGTCTGTCTGTCTGTCTGGGGTCAGATCTCCCAGGCAGAAGAGGAAATGAGACAAGGTTCCTTTTAGCTTCGTTGTCCCGGCTTGCTCTGACAAAGCTTTGTGTGAAGCTTTGCTCAGTAAGGATGGGGGGAGTGGTTGGTTTAAATATTAAACCGTTTGCATGCTGAGCAAAAGTACCACTTGAGAATGAACCCCTTTGAGCCACCCTGAGCAGCATCCAAAGCGAGCACAGAGCCATGAGCCACCGCTGGTCATGGATCAGGGAGCGTGGACATCTGCATCCCAGTGTTTCATCATGTCCCCTGGGGCCAAGGGTTTCTGCTCTCCTGTTCCCACAGACCAACGAGCCTGCTCATGCTGAGGATATCCCCAGTGAACTGTGGGATTAGGGATGCCACTGCTCTGCCCAAGAAGCCCTAACTGCACTTCAGGTTTACACAGAGGCCAGGGGAAAGCTGTGGCTGCTGTTCCTGAACCCTTGGCAGATGCACTGGAGGGCTCAGCCCGCTGGTTTTGTCTGCCAGATTGAGGTTTCATTTACCTGCTGCTGCTGGAACAGTCCTGCAAACCACAACCCCAGTACCGTGCTGTTCCCTCCAAACAGGATGGGCTTTGGTTTGGGGTTTTTGTTTTTGGGGTTTTTTTTTATCCTGTGACCATTTTATGGACCTGATTTATGAGCTGTGCTCACTTGATCACACATTCCCAAATTGTAACAGGCTGGCTTTCCAGCAGCTCGTGTTTCTCCTGTTTCACTGTCCTGCATGAGCAGGCACAAAAACAAATCCTCTGTGAGGGAAAGGAGCAGTGCCTTAGGACAGAATCTGTATCCTGGGGCAGGTGGGGACCCCAGCCCCAAAAGAAACACCTGTTTTTCTCTGTTAATGGCAGGGGAATTGGAAGCAGGTGATCATTAAGGTCCCTTCCACCCCAAGCCATCCTGTGATCCTATGGCTCAGTCGCGCAGGACACCTGGAACAGGAGCGGCACCTTCCCTCTCAGTAAAAGCGAGCAGAAAATAACTGCTCTGATTTTTATCTCAAACACGTGAAGCAGTTTTGAGCAAACAGGTGCAGGGCCAGGAAAGGGGATATCCACAAGGCCTTTCAGCTGCTTTCGGGGTGAGAGGTCATTATTTGTTCCCAAAGGAAGGGGTGCCGAAGGGCGGCAGCTGTGCCGTACGCTTGGCCTCTCAGGGAATGGCAAATTCCTTTAACACGTCACAAGATTTTTAGGGGCTTTCCGAATTCTGCCATTACTTGCTGGTTACTTGATAATTGTGGCTCTCTCTCCCTTTGTTGTTGGGGGGTTTTTGGTGGTGGTGGTTTGGTTTTTTTTAACTAATCTTTTGGGGTCACCCCCCGGACACGGAGCTGGGCACCGCGGGGCAGGAAGGGGAACGCTTTCCCTTCCCCGGGGACCCGGGGCTGTCTCATCGCTGGGCTCCGGCTGCCACCTCGTGGTGGCCCAGCCCGGCGTGTCCCGGGGATGCTGCGGTGTTCCCGGGCTGTGCGGGTGTCCCGGGACAGCCGCCCCGCCGCTGCTGCCCCTGCCGGGGAAATGCTCTGCGACACCGTCCCCTCCCTGCCTGCCTCCTCTGTCCCTGCTCCAGGAGCCCGTTCTCTTCCTCTGCCAGCTCTCTATGCCCACAGACACCCCGTCAGCCTGGGGAAAAAAGGAGTTTTTTTGTTAGCAGGGGCCTGTGAGCTAATTCAGCCGCATTTCCCGAAGGAAGCCCGGCGCACGGCGGGAGGACAATGCGGGATACGGCATCCCGCAATCCCGCAGCTCGGGCTTTCCTAAGGGCGGTGAAGCAGAGCGAGGAAAAAATGTGTGAGGGAGGTTAATTCCCTGCAAAGAGCCTTTTCCCAGGTGTAGGCGCCCCGAGGCTGCGGGAGCCGGGCTGAGCCGAGGACGTGCCCAGCATCACGTACTCCCCTTTTGGGGGCAGGACTCGCCCTCATCCCTTCGAACCACAAACGGGATGGGCGTGTGTGAGGAGAGGACATCAACCAGTGCTTCAGGGCTAATGTGGCCAAAATAAAATGCAAACAGATATTTTGTGATACTTCGTGAATTTAGAGGTTGCTGTGGCTTCCGCACAATCACTGTGAACTCCAGCTCTCTGGAAATGCCGGGATTCAAAAGTACAGAAAAGCACTGTCTTATGAACTGGCTTCCTGGGTATGTCAAAAGTACCATCCTTCAAAAAATGGGAAAGGCCAGTGGTTGTTTTAACACATAAGATGAAGCAATAATTGACAAATGTAGCTACCAATATATACCAATATAGCTATTGTTCCAATTTTAATATCTACCTCTGGAAGAAATTAAAATTGGAACAATTAATGCAAAACAGTTAAATTAAAAACATCCTGAAAAGCCTTGAGAGGAAGATTTAATCAGGCAGTTTTTAACACCTATATGCACAACCCCGGAAGAACAACTTGACAAGAGCCCTTCTCCCACCTTTTGTCTCATATTTTAGCCTAACTGACAAAGGAAATGTAAAAAAGGATATGAGCAGCAGGGTCAGGGGAAAGCCTGTGGCAGACTGGACAGAATATTGACAAGGGGAAAAGAAATCACGATCTCCAGCACAAATGCACTCACATTCTCCCATCAACCATTTCAATTCCTTAATAAGACCCCAAAAAAAGAACCCTTTCTACCCTACTCAGCATGCTTATAGCTCACATCACTTTTCTGCCTGCTGAAGGAGCTTGATCCAGCACCAGTTTTACACACAGTTGTTAATATAATTGCTAATTAATAGAGCTGCCTGCCGTGGCCGCAGCACACAGGAGCCTTTAACAGGATCCAGTCTTAACAATGTCTTCATGCAACCACAGGAGTGACACACCTGCTGTCACTGTTGTTGTTACATTATTTCTGAGCACACCTTGGTATTTCAGATGGGATTAAAAGCTCAGGCATAGATATGAGACAGTTTCAAAAGCAGCCTGGACTTGGTGTTGACACAAATTAACTGTTTCAGTGCCTACCAGAGCATGGAGACTTCTCACTCTGTTGTGCAGCTCAGCCGTGACTCAAGGTGCAAGTGCTGGGGAAATGCAGGTCCTCTGGGGTGCTGGTTCCTCAGTCCTGACTAAAAGAAAGAAAAAGGAAAAAAAACCCAAAAAACAAAAAAAGCAACCAACCCAAAAAACCCCCAGCAAAACAAACCACACTTAAAAAACTTATTTATGGTCAGACTTTGCTTAGACATTTTCAGAAAGTCCCGCTCACACTGGAGCTGAATTTTTGCATTTGGAGCAGTGCAAGGTTGTGTTCCATTTCCTTTGCCACTGATGCTTTGGGCCATTTTACTCTCTCCTAGCCGTGAAGTCAACCACCACATCTTCCTGTGAGGGAGGAACACTCTTCATTTTTCAGCCAGTCTTTCCTCCCTGCCAGAAAGATCCATGTGCCCATGGACTGCTTATTCCCAGACAGAAGGTGGGAAATGATGGAGCAGGGTACAGCTCGCTCACACCCAGGCTGCCACCAAAAGCTGAGTGGTGTGGCACTGCTCCCTGTGGGGATGGAGGTGGCACCTTCTGTGTTTGCTGCTTTGCTTTAGCATGGCCATTGCCTGCATGTGAGGGTTGCACGATGCCTCTGCTGGCCTGTGGAGCTTTCTGGGGAGATGGTTTGCCCAAAATAACCAAAATCCCAAGCCTGGTGTCGCAGCTTAGCTGCACGTGGCTCCTGTGGCAAAATATAGTCGCCTGCCCGTTCTCCAGCACTCTCTCCTTCCTCACTGTCACCTTTACAGATGGCAAGAGCTGAGCCTGCAGCTGCTCTCAGCCCACCTCCAGCCAGCAAATCCTTCCCACCAGCAAGAGAAAATCCAGAGATACATTCCTTGAAATCGTACTTCAAGGAGCGGTGCAGGCATGGGGCGCGGTACGAGCGCCAGCCTGTCAGAGGGGAAGGGGACAAGGGAATGTCACCAGGTGCTGGACAGCCGTGCTGGGCCAGGCTGCAGAGCAGGGACAGTCCTGCACAGCTCGAAGGCAGCTCTGCCTCTGCCCAGTTCTCCTTGCCACTGGTGTCCCTGTGGCTGCCAGCAAATTGGAGGTTCTGGGTGCTGCAGGCTGGGGCAGCTGTTGCAGCAGAGAGCTGCTGGATGAGTGCTGAGCCCGGGGCAGCCTGTGCCGGGTCCAGGGGAGCTTCGGCTGAGCCCACACCAGCCCCGGGAGAGCGGAGCTGCTCAACCACTCGCTGCTCTTCCAGTTTTCTATTCTTTTCTCATTTTCGTCTCGCCCCTCCTGATGAGCCCCAAGTCCCTACGTGCCGAAGCAGGGTGAGAAGACTGACACGATTTTTCCAAAGCCCCCGGCGAGTCGTGGGACTCGCAGCCCAGGGCTCCGCCAGCCCCTGCCCCGGCAGGCCGGCCAGGCAGCGGCAGCTGCTCCCCCAGAGACGGGGAGAACAATAAGGAATACCAGATCCGCCGCAGGAATGCGGGAGATACCGTGGCGGGGGGCCCTGAGAGTCTGGGCGGCATTTGCTCACGGCTTGGCCGCAGCCCAGGGGATGCCACTCGGGGAGCGGGGGATGCGCGGGGGATGCGCGGGGGATGCGCGGGGGATGCGCGGGGGATGCGCGGGTCCCCGACAGCAGATGGCAGCCGGACACCGCCGCACGGCCCCGGCGAGCCCGGGGAGCAGGGCCCTGCTCGGCAGGCTCCTAATGAATCACATCTGCGGATCCCGCCCGGGGAGGCAGAGCCGGGATGCGGGGGTTCCACCGCGGAGCCCGTCCCACGCTCGGGGCCGCCTCACCCGTGTACGTGCGGCACCGCACCGCTGCTGCTGCGCCACAAACCCACGCCCAGCAGCAGCCAAAACCTCTGCCCGGGGCTGCGCTGCCCTCCAAAGAAAGCAGGGAGAGGAGCGGGCAGATGATGCCCGAGGCTGTCAGCACAGCTGGGCATCGCGGCTCGGGGCTCCAGCCAGCCGTGCCCCCGCTCCCTCCTGTGCCCACCCTGGGCACCCCGAACTCTCGGGGGGCTGGAACCAGGCTCTGCAGCCGCCGCTGCCCAGGCCTGACACGCCAATTAGAGAGTCATTACTCTGTTGAGTAACATTTTCCCTCAATGACTTAGGAACTTTAACCCAATTTTGAAATGTAGGGGAGGCTAAGTTGGATTACCTTAGCTCAACTGCTCGTGTCCTAAGCCCTTGAGAAGTGGGACTGGAGGTTTTTTTCTTCCAGAAACCTTTTGTTGGCAAAATCCTTGTTTTTATCTTAGCTCAGACATCAAGAGGGGGAGTTTTCAACTTCCAAAAATAAATCAGACATCATGATGCCTGCAGGGTATTTGTTTCTCCATAGGAACGTGAACCTGGTGGTTTAATTTAAGGGAGGCTATGCTAACTCTCACATTTTCTACATTCCTCTTTTTCCTGATAGATCAAGATCGACAGGTTTGAACTGTTGTTTTAATGAAAACCTACTACTCCTGAGAGGGTTTCCTGTTTTAGAAAGATGATATTTCAGAGCTACAAAATTCCAAACAATTTGACTTGCTATCACCTTCGTCAGGTCCTTTAACCTCCTTGTGCCTCTGCTGGGCATGGATGAAAGACGGGAGATGTTTACCCATTAAAAAAGCACAGAGACATCTACAAATCAGTAAAGTGTCCCTAAAAAGAGGGCTCTTGGAGTGATACTCTGAATCTGTGTCCACCAGGTGCAAATCAGAGATTGCTGAGTGAGGCCTGGAAAGCCCCACTTACACCAGGGCACAAGCAGAGCCCCTTGCAGTGTCACCTCCAGTTCCTCCACCTTTATTCCTAATTTCTGGCAGCTAGAACACCTCTTCTGAGCTCTTGGGTAACAACCACGAATCGAAGCAGCCTCTAATTAACTGGAGTTAAATCACCACATAGTTTCATGGAAATTAGGCCAGCACTCCAGCCAAGCCCTCTTTTGTCATGTCTGGTTCAAGCTGCTGAATCAATCCCAGGTAGGTTTTCCCCTCCCCTGCACATGTGGAGCCCTGGGGTAAACAAGACCAACCTCAGCAATGCATCTCTGGAGAGTTTTCAGAGCTTAAGCTCAGCATCTCAGAGCAAGTCTGGGGTAGGTGCAAATCCCTTGTTGAAGGTTCAAGTATTTGTTTTAAAGTCACAAGTGCAACAGGACTCCTTGAATACATTTTTGGTCCAGGAAACTGAACTTCAGCTCCCAGTTTCGTTAATTCTTCTATCCAAAATGTTATGTTTTCTTTGCTTTTTTTTTTTTTCTTGACTTTTAAAGGCAATTAGGATTTTCCAACTGTTCTAACAATTTAGAAGCTCTAATATGTAAAAACACTTTCTTGTGTTACAAAAGTTTCTCCAAATTGTAAAATGCATTACAAAGGGGAGTGAGCCAGCCCCATGCACACTGCTTGGGCTGCTCTTCTGGCAGAAAATGACCACTGGCAGCGTTCAAGGCATGGAAAAAGGACTTATCACCCAGATCCTTCAAACAGTCAAAACCGCCTTAGCTGGGCAAACCGGCCCTGATTTCTCAGAACTAATCCCTGGAGGTAGAGGTCTGCTGACGTCAAGCCTGCTGTAGTTATTGCAGGGCTCACAGCCCTCCACACATTCTATCTGCAAGCCCCAGTCCAGCCCACTGCACAGAGAAGCTCTTCAAAAGCTTCTGATAGGGACGGCTGGGATATGGGAATGTCGAGGGCTCTCGACACTTCCCCGCTCACCTGCTCTGGCTGTGCAGCCAAGGGTTTTAGGGATCTTTGAAATTTACACATCAAGAAGCCAGTTGCTCTCCTGCTTGACTCAGAAATCCTCCTGGAACATTGCTGCTTCCTGCCTGAGCTCCTCTTTTAAAGCCAGGTTTTCTGCCTGCTGTCTGAAAGAAGCCTATAAAAGAGGAAAGGACAGCAAAGCTCAGGAAAGTGCTTATCTGACTTATAGAAGCTCACAGGTGCAACAGGAAAGAAAGCACATGCCCATCAGGAAAATGGGAAAGGCATTAATGATTTTCAAAACTAGACTCTCGCTTGTTATTTCTCTCTGGCTATTATTTTTGAAAGACTTGAGGGTTCCTTTTATCAGGGAAAGTTTCCTGAAAAGTTCTTGCAAGAAGAGCTTTTTTTTTTCTTTAAATCCCTTTGCATTTCAGGTACATGAAACACTTCATGAGCCACTCCCCCTGAGTACTGCTCAAGGGCAGGAGTAATTGGGATTTTGGGGGATGCTGAGACTTATCAGCTTGCTAGATGAGGTGGAGCAGAGCCAGCAGCTGTGATGAGCCAGCCCTGCGCCGCTGGTGGGATGGCACATCCCTGTCCCTTAGAGCTGCCAGGGAGCTGCTTCCTTCAGGATGCAGAGCTGCACATGGGCTCATTTTCTGCTTCCCCCTGTTCTGCAGTGCAGACATCCCCTGGGGTCCCAAAACTGCAGGATGAAAATCTCATCCTTCCTTCTGGCCCGGATCCTGGACAGACATGTGCACACGCTTAGCTCTGAGCATGTGAGTAGCAACACCGATCTCCATGGAGCAATCCACGTGCTCGAGCCTCTGCACATTTGGGAGCAGGGGAGAGGAGGACACTGGGTTCTCTGGTTGCCTGCTTTACATACCACTCCTGGAGATCCCACCCAAAAGAGAGCTGTGCAGTGCTGAGCTACACAGCTATTTTTATTTCCATCTCTCGTGGCCTTGCTGAGACCTGCTACGAATTATCTGGGATATCACACCCCAGACGAGTCCAAACAACAGGTCTGGCTGCAGACTGTCTGTGTTTAGAGGGGTGATTTAGTTACTGCTTTCCCCCCACCCCGTCTTCTTCCTTAGTCCCATTAGTGACACGTTGGCTGCAGAGAAAACTTATTCATGCTCTAGAAATGTAATATTTACTCAAAACAATTTTTATTTGGCTTGGCTTCTTCCCAGTGCCATAAAGTGATAGCCAGCCCCAAGTGCTTACATAGACAACATGTGCATCTGAGTCATATTTATGATCCCCGTTATAAAAAGACACAACCTTGTTGTTTGGTGCAATAGGATGGGACTGGAGGCATCAGCACGTCTTGAGCATAGCCTGTCTCTGGAATCTGCAGAAATTTGCCGTGCTCCAAATTTAGAACTTGTGGGTGGAAGCTCGGTCAGGAGCCAACTTTTTATACCATTACATCACAGGAATTGAGGGCTTCGTGCCAAGGATCCAAGGAAATTAATAAAGAGCAGAGGCTGTCCAGCTGTTTGAATTTAAAGTCATGGAAGAGAGGTAATTATTAATAAATACGACTTTATTCGGAGCATCGTCATCTCGCTGCTTAAATTGAACGTATCCCCTCTCTTTACTGCAGCTTACAATTCTGTTAGAACTTGCAAAGACAATAGGAAGGAATTGACTTCTGCAAGAGGGAGGCCTGTGGAAGCTGGGATCCTTCTCGACAGAGGCCACGCTCCAGCGATGGCTCCGAGCGCACGCGTTCGCCGGGGCATCGCCGCTTCCCCGGCTGCAGGAGGGGGCTGGAACGTGGCGAGCGTCCTTCCAGCTAAAACACACAAGGTCTCCAACAGACAGGGATCAAAGCCACAGACAGCTAATTCAAAGAGAAATTCAATTTGTTTGACCTCGCTGTGCCGGGGCAGCCAGTGTAAGCTCAAATGTCAGAGCCTCTGGGGAGCTGATGGTAAAGCCTGGGGCCGCTTACCAAGAGGCACAAGGGTGACCTGAGCGACCTCCCATCCTCTTTGGGATGCTCTGTGTGTGCCCACAGCCCCAGCAGGGCTTGGCCCTGGGTGCAGAGTGTGGCTGGGGCTTGGGGAAGGGCTGTGCTGGTGCTGGGAGGGGGCCACTGCCCCGTGGCCCCGCAGATTGTGGAGCCCAGGTCTGCCACACTCCGCTTTCAGTACCTCAAACGCTCAGCGCACGCCCCAGGCACCTTCCCAGCCCCAGCCTGCAGCCCCCAGCAGGACAGGCTCTGCAGGAAAACACCTGGCTCTGCACACTGAAAGGGGTCAGGGGTCCCAGTGCTCGGTCTGCATGCCAAGGGCTGAACACAGGCTTGCCATGAAATGCACAGCCGGGAGAATACAGCAGTGTCTGTGGAAAAGGGGCTCCCCTGATGCTCAAACCACAGAAATGTTGGTATGCAGCTTCAGAGATTTACAGCTTACACTGGCCTCAAGGGTATGCAAAAGCTATGAATAATTAAAAATATGGCTCTGGGTTCTCTAGGAAGTTCCCCATTTCCATTTTACAGATAAACAAGCTGAGGTAGAAAGCAACAGAAAGCTGCTTCAGTGGAACGATTCTGTCAGCAAACCAAACATCAGAGCTCCCTGGGAGATGCTCCTGCACCCACAGATTCCTCATCATGCTTGCACATGTGTCTTTTGCAGCAGCACATACCAAAGAGCTTTATGCATGGTGCCTCACCAGGAGCCAGCACAGCAAAGACCGGGACCTGCAGCTTCCAACAGCCCCTGCTTTTGTCTAAGCACACACACATATAAAATATTAAAAAATTTGGTTTAAAAACTATAACCAACAGGTTAAAAAAAAAATTGAAAATAATCCCTTCAGCGATGTGGTCACAGGGTGACAATTCCCCCAGTGGAAAGAAGACAGTCACTAATAGGGATAAAAAACAGAAATCAAGTCAGTTCAACCCAATGATCTTAGAATAGTTTAGGTTGCAAAGATCTCTAAGTCATTCCTCACTTCTTAAATGTGATGTTTCCACCTGCAACACAGGCATGGACATGCAGTGAGTGGTGTTACAAGAAGTCAGGCTGCTCTAGATTCAACAGGCTGCTCTAGATTCTTTTACTGGATAAACCTCTTGTACTTTACCTAGAAAAATACAATGCCAACCATTTGTTCCTGCCAGAGAACCCACGGAGATGTCCTGGCCCCCGATCAAGTACAATGCTACGTATTTTTTCTCCCAGCATGTAGCTGCTCATGCTGGACTGTGTATTTTATGTTTTTGTCAGCAGCTGTGAACATCTAAAGATTAAAACCCTCAGGTTTATTGAACATCCCACTTAGGGTCAAGAGATGCTCTTCTGTGATGTGTGACTCATACAGAGAAGTTGGGACACTTCTGGGTGAGGAGAGCCTTTGGATGCTGCTTCCCTGTGGGATGGGAGACCTTTCTGGGTTCTTTCTGGGAACCTGGAGTTGGAGTGGCTCCTGGAGCTGGCTTGTGCATGCTGAGAGCATCTTATGTGGCTCTGAAGCACCTCCCCACCTCACCAATGACACAAAGAGACTTTGAGGAGGGACAATACAGGGTTTTCCTCAACTGGTAAAAATACCTGTAATACAGGACTGGAAAGGATGAATGGACTTCAGTGACTGGATAACATGCAGAGAAATTAAAAAAAAATAATTACTGGGGCAGAAAACACCCCCCAAAAGTATCACCAGATATTTGCCAGAGCAAAAAAGGCAAAAGAGTTTTTATTTCCAACATGAGTGTCCCTGGTAGGCTCAGGCTGAGGAGTGAAGTAGCCATTTTACCTGCAGTCTAATGCTGTTTGGTACCCCAAAGCTTTTTGGTGCGTGGTCCTCTTGCATGAGAGAGTCTGCAATGGCAATGCCACTGCTCCTTCCACACGTGGATAAAGGTGGAAGAAAAAAGTCTGCAAAATGAGCAGTCTTAAGGGTACCTTCATGCACCCCAGCAGCTGGGAATGCCTGCCTGCCAGAGGGATGCTCACTGTGCCCAGCCTTTCCTTTCAGATTTTGCAGGACAGTAACCTCACTTCCTGGAGCATTAGACAAGCGATTATAATTAACAAGTGATTCTATGGAAATAGCTGAAATGCTTCAAGCTATAGCCCAAAAAATTTCTAACCCATGGCAAATCTCCAACTCTCTTCCCACCGAAGCCACAAGCAATCCCTCCTGCCCCAATCTACAGTTCTTAGAAATGCAGTGAGCATTTAAAATTTTGGAGACCTTGCCTGCTCTTATAACAGGGCAAGAGCCAGATTTCCAAAATGCTACTCATGCTGCATAGAAACTTCCTTCCCAGAAGTCCCCTTGTTTCCAGCAGACAATCCCTTATTTCACTACTAGTTCTAGATGCAGCCAAGCATCATCCTATTTAAAAGTCATCTTCCAGCAGCGGTAGCAGCAAACACATTTGGCCAGCTAATTCACCTTCTGCAGCCGCGGAGCTGGACTAACAACAACCTGCTTTATCTCCTGGCAGAGTGGCTTGTAAAACCAACTCCAACTGGTAGCAGAGAAATATATAAAACATGGAGAAGGGTTTTTATGAGAAGGTGGGTTTGTGGCTTCTTATTTTGACTTGTTTCCATGAGAGTCTTAAACGTCTCAAACCCTGGAATTAAGGAACCTTGGTTGCGCCTTATTTTCCAGCAGTTTCTTTAAAAGATGAGTCACTTGGAAAGCACGGGAAGCATCAGAGTAATTGCTTTGATGTCTTTTATAGAAATTTGGGATGGATTTGAAAGAAATGAGGGAAGTGCTGTTATTTCCTCTTGGAATGGCAGCCTGACATGACTGGTGCTGTTATACAACAAAGGGAGCAAACAGCAGTGCACACGCGAGCCCGGCAGCGGCCGAGGAGCTCGTCCTCCTAGGCAAGTTTAGATCTGGATGCTGATGGACTCAGCAAACAAACACTCATGTTTATTATAACAGAATGAACAGAATGTACCACAGAGAATGTGACTCACTTTTCCATAGGACGCCTGTCTGTTCTCCGGGTTTGGATAAGGAAATGTTGCACCTCTCGCTCACAGTTTGTTTTACAAAGCTTTAATGAGCCCGTCCCAGCGAGCTGTCGCCCTGCCACATAAAACCTGATTCATTTGCCTTTGTGAAAACAAGCATGGCTTTTGACAGGACACCCTGCACTAGGCCCTACTAAATCAGCCAGCCAGACTCACTCACAGGTGGTTTGAGTCTGGAGTGCTTTTTGAAACAAAAGTATGCAGCCAGCCTCAGCAGCATGTCGGCTGTATTCCCTTGGGTGACAGGCTGTCCTGCTGCATCCAAAGTAACCCTCCTCCTCCTCCTCCTCCTCCTCCTCCTGCTCTGAGGGACAGTCTGCCTTTTAAACTGGCCTTTAAAACCACAGCTTTCTGTAAGAAGAGGGTTTGTTGAAAGCAGAATTTGGGGAAGGGGCAATGAAGAAACGATCGCATTTTTATTTCAAAACATGGAAAACTCAAAAAAAAGCTGCTTATTAATTCACAGGAAATCCTGATTAAAGTAGGTGTCCTTACAAGACCCTCCTGCAAGAAATTCAAATGAAGGGAAGGGGAGGGAAAGAGATTTTTAAGTAAACAAGAGAGAAGAGCCAGGGAAAAGCAGAGCAATGAGCAGAGTCTCAGGTGGCTGACTTGGCAGAGCGGGGCGTGAAGGAAGGAAGAGGCTGTGGGACAACGAGCTGCTGGCGTTTACAGTAGTCAAGAAGTCTCCAGAGTTTGTGACTTTAACCACAAGTTGCTTAACAATACTGTATGACCCTTCTCCTTAGCTTCCAGCCCCAGCCATGCCCGTACATCCCTCTCTGAGTCAAGAGGGGGGATGCAGGTGCAGGGTGGTGGTGTTGGACAAAGGAGGAGGAGGAGGGCTGGCAGAACCCCACAGGGCTCATGATGAGAGACAGCTCCTGGCTCAGGTCTCAGTCCCTGGATAGGAGAAGGCTGGTGGGTAACAAGTTTGGGATTGAGGGGCTGCCCTGTGGTGCAGACAGGGTCACTTACTGCTAGAAAGACTTTTGTTTCCCCCCTGAAGTCAGTGAAGGCTTTCCAGTGCCAGAAGAAAATCACAAGAGAAGAGAAATGTTGTGTTTGTCCCTCCCCAGTGATGGCTGCAGGAGAGCAGAGGACCCAGTAGAGAAGAGGTGAATGTGAACTGGCACTTCAGAGACCAACTTGTTGCTGTGGCCTTCTACCAGGCACTGAAAGTTACTGTGAAAAGCACCTTTGATTCATGTTTGTGATGGAGATTAACCTTAGCTAAGACTCTGCAAGTTAGAAAACCATTTCAGATTAAGAAATGAAATATTCCTCAGGCTAAAGACTGCTCAGGTTATGTATCTCATCCCTATGGGAATTTGCAAGGATCTGCAAATACATTGTTTTAAAACTACCAGCTGCAATGATGGAGAAACTAGCTGAATGACAGCAAAGCAAACCTTAAAATAGTTACCATTAACCCCAGGAGGGCGGGGGGTGTGTTGAGCTGTGGTTTTCTGTGCCTGGTAGCAATGTGTCATCATAAAAAGCCTACATTTAACAGCAGAACAATGCTGTGCATGGTGTCACCTTCCCAGGGGTTCATGGTGCAACAGCTTCTCCAAACTGCTCCATTTCCACTGCTGAAGCAGCTCATTAAAAAAAAAATATCCTCATACAGCTGGGGATTATAAAAATCTGCAAGAGCCTGTGATGCCAAGGACCTTTATTTGGAGGCACACCTCTGTTCCTAGCGCTTTGGAAACTGGTCGTTTCCAAAAATCTTTCTATAGATGCTACAGCAAGGATGAATCTGGCCACAGTCCATGCAGCATGAGTGATTACATCTTAAAGGGATATTCCCTCTCTTTAAAAATTCCAATTCTTCTTAAAAATTCTAACCCATCTTTGTGATGGATTAAAAAAAAGAAACCCATCACAAAAGAACCAGCCCTTGTGCCTATGTCAGTGTCTTAGCTGTATAAATTTAAACATTCCATTGTAAGCTAAGATTATCTTGCCTCTTGCCCACTGAGACATGTGGGTTTGGCTTTATAAGACTCCATAACTGGCCTGCTTGAACCCTGTCCAGGAAGTTTTCATCTAAATTGATTAGGACTTGGAACGTATTTCCTTGGACAAATTGTGTTCTAATGATTAGAACACTCCCTCACAGCTGTCCTGCCAGAAAGCCAAGATTTTTTCTGTCTAAAAATCATCCCAAAGTGACCCTTAGATAAAGTTCAGAATCCATTTTCATTTTTTTAATTAAGAAAAGGTTTGCTTAATTCCATTCCATACATTTCAGCGCTAGGCAGCTGACACACGATTCCCCCTAAACATTTTACTTTAAAGAATTTGGTTGTGATGTCAGGTCTGCCACAGACAATACATTTCTAAACACACTGTTTACATTAAACACAAAATATGAGGATGGTTTCAGCAGGAGGAGAAGCCTCTCTCCCCCCTGTAGATGGCACATAGAGCAAACTCAAGGTTGGCTCTACTCCCCACACGATAAATTTAAACATTAATGACAACAAACAGGGAACATCACTAGAAAGCCTCACCAGAGATTGTGAGTACCCTTCTCCAGGGACAAGGGTCTCCAAAAGGTCCCTCCTCACCCCCAGTAAGTACCTTCATGAGCTCACCTTCAAGTCCAAGAGTGGACTTGCTGGGAATTCCTTCCATTAATTATTGCTGGCCAAATGAAGACAGCACTTCCCCTGGCCACTCCGGGGTGAAAGCTCTCCCAGTTAGGATGAATGCACCTTTTCTTTTTAGCATTTTGCTCCATAGTTGTTCTCCCAGATGTCCCAGCTTGGAACCTCAGTAAATGTTTGTGCTATGATTAGCCTATCTGGAATTTTTATTCTATGACCACTCTCATGGTAGACAAGGAGGATTTCATTCAATCCAGAACTCCCAGGGGACATCCATGGTTACATCATATTCCTTATCTCCTAGCAAGAGTATTTCTAGGAACCAGGAGTACAATTTGAGACAAGATCAGATCCTTTCTAGTCTTGCAAAAGATGGTTTTGACCCATGTGGAAATAATATGTCTTCACCATGTTTTCAGGACTTAACTGATACGTGGCGCTCAGAAATTAAATATGTAAGCAGAAATTTAAAGGAACTGGTCTTTCAAGAAACACAATTTTCCAAGACTTTAAACATTGGTTATATATTTAACAAGGAAGGAAACTGAGGCAAAGCCACTTCTCCTCAATCCTGAATGGGATTTGACTACTTCAGCTTCCAGCCACGTTCAGAGAAGAAAAGTAAATCGTGAGAAATTCCTCTCTACAGAAGCAAGGAGCATCATGGTACTGCTTGTGGAAAATGGGCCGTAAAAAGACAGGACATGCTGAGCTTCAGAAATTTACCTGGAATCCTCTGGGGAAGATGGTAGCTGCTTCAGTTATTCTCCAATGGCTTTACTGAAGGTTGGTTCAGTCACACTGACATGACTGGTGCAAATGCATCATTAGATAGCAAGGTCTTACTTAAGCTTATGCTGCTTTGACAGATTCAGAAAAATATCATGCACCTCTTCTAGAGTCCATGCTGTCTTTGGCTGTGGGTGAGGAAAACTGGGTGCATCTGCAGCCATTCCTTTGAGCCCCATTTAAAAAAAAATAAATTTCTGTGTGCTGTTAAACCACTAGAACCTAAATATAATGACAGGGAATGAACATGGACAAGATTTGCTAACACTTTATCACACTGTGTTCTGCAGCCTGCTATTGTCTGGAGATGTGCTTGTAATGGGCAGATTATACAGCATTAAACCCTCCTGAAAGCATAGACAGAAAATATGATATAATCTTGCTGGGAGCAATTATCTTTAAACACAAGAACAGCTTCAGTGCCCAGTGGAGAGCGGCAAGCAAAGTTATGGGCCCAAGGCAAAACAATGACCAGCTGCCAAGAAATATCCTCGTTAGCCTTTGTTAGAGTTTGCCTTTTTAAAGTCATTGTGCAGCATAATTAAGTTGGTAACATGCAGATGAGAAAGTGGAAAAAAATGTGAAGACATAGGGAGATGAAATGCTAAAGCACTGAAAGATGTCACCTCCTCTGCGAAGTGCTTATATTGTGAAATAAAAAGAAGAAAGAGCGAGTCATTTCAGGATACGTCTGGAATGAGAGATAAGAAGATTACAATCTTCTGGTAGTCTTCCACAAAACCTCTTCATTTGCATTCTACATCACAAGGGCTGAGTAGGAACACAAAGCAAGAGGGCAAGAGGGCAAGTTATGGAGAGCAGACAAGAAGAACTGCAGCCTAAGAAATGTGATTTCAAGACATGGCTTGAAATGGTGGCTCTTTCAAGATCCTGAGAACCTGATCCACTTGTTCCCTGAAATGGCAGCATCAAGATCTGAAGGCTTGATCAAGCCTAAGTCATCAGAGAATGATTAACTTGGAGATCACGGGTGTACAATGGGATAAGAAAGCAGAAGAAGGAGCAGAACCCTTGTGACCACCCTCTGGTGGCTCCTGTGTACTACCAAGTTGATCACAGGCTTTGAGTCTTTTTTGGTTGTGTTCCAGCTTGTTAAACACGCTCAGCTCCTCTCTGTGTTTATCTGCTTTGCAGTGTGGGATGTGTGAGTAGTTTTATGACATTATTTAAAGCTTTTAAGCAGAGACAGACAAAAACATTTAGACAGAGACAGCAAACTATCTGTTGAGCTGAAGAAGAGATTTCAGGCCAGATCCCAGTTACCACGTCCAGGTCAAGTTCCCCTTGCACCATTTCCAGATTTGGGCTGTCTTGGGGAGCAGCTGGGAATTTCCTGTTCCTGAGGTGACCCACAGGTGGCATAAGGCCAGACAAGGCCAGACTTGTGCTGCCCGCTCCCCGCTGACAGAGCAGGGGCTCCCCAGATATCTGGTGACAGGAGGGGACAACAGGCATCCACTGCTGCTGTCCCCTGGCTAGGAGCCCAGCAGGCTGAAGTTCCAAAATTCACATGAGCATTTCCTGCCTTCACCTCTGCTGAGAGCTGCTTCAGTGTGCCTGGAAGCACAGGTACCGAAAAGGGGAAAACCGTGAGCTGCTCCCAGGATTTGTGCAGCAAGCAGAGGGCTCTGCCCTGGCTTGTGCTCCTGGCATGACTCAAAGGCTGGCATCCAGTGGCCCCCCTTTTACAGACAGACAGGCAGGAGACTCTGGCAGCAAGACCAGGCATTGCATTCCCTTTAACTCTTACAGACCCAGCAATTAACCAGCACCCAGGAGTCACTGGGTTGCCAACATCCCTGGCTCAGGCTGGATTTCCATTCTGCTTCAATGACTTCTGCCCAGGGACTCAGTCTCCAGGAAAAAACCCCAAAGAACAGCTGCTGAACACCAGATACACCAGGTACAAGGTCGTGGTGGGTGGTGTTTTGCAGGATCCATCCTTGCTGATGGACTGCACATTTGTACCTCCGTGTCTGGATGGAGGGACAGAAGGGTTACAGGAAAGGCACAACACAGCATGATATGGAATGAGCCAAAATGTCAGTGCTAAGTAAGCAGAACACAGAACCAGAAAGAGATGGGAATGGAGTAGAAAGCTCAGAATTACGGACAAATTAATGAACCAGCAGTACTGGAAATGGAAACAAGCTGTCAGACCTTCATCTCTTACAAGGAGCAATGAAAATATTGTAATTTCTGGTGACTTCGATGGAAATAGAGTTATGCAACACTAATATTGTTCACAGTGATTTAATTAAGACCCTGTCAGCATGGTCAAGCTAATTAACCTGGTATTTAGCCTTTTGTAGGAGTCAGTTATAAAAATGTTCCCTGCACTAAAACCCAGCATTCTAGAAATGGTCCCAGTCCTAGAAGGGTCACCTTTTGGCACAGCAGGCTTTTGAGACCATCCCACTAAGGTGCTAAGATATCTCTCACTGAAAAGTTTAAAAGTTCATGCTGCATTCCTTGTCTACACAATCCTCTCCTTGCAGTTTGTGGGAATCTGGGGTGTCTGAGGAATGCAGAGTCGAGTGTCCTGGCCGCATCCCGTCACCGAAATTATTTCACAGAGAATTAATCCCCAATCCTGACACTTCTTGTCGTGTGAGATTCAAATCTCTGCCTTTCTGTGCTCATTACAGCTCAGCAAATGCAAAGCCTAGACAATGGACTTGCGCCACTTGTGAAGATTTTGGTTTCTGGGCTGGACAGTGACAGAAGTCGTTCACTATGTGGAGAAACAGGCTCCTCTGGGTGCCAGCAAGAGCCTATGGGTAGAGTATGCCACAAACCTCAGCTGCTGTCATGTACAGCCCTATTCACTGGGGCCACAGCACCTCTAGCACTACCTCCTGCAGCTGTGGGACATGCCTTTCTGCTTGCCTTGTGGCAGCAAGCACACAGCAGCCTGGGGTCACCAGTGAAATCAGTTAGGTCTCCAGTGGCCTCTCTCACAGGGTATTATAGATAAGATTCAAATAGAGGCTGAAAAATTAATATAAATGAGGGCAACAACCAACACTCCCAGAAAATCCATGTTCTGCAACTGTTATTGCTTCATCAGTGACAGGAAAAGAGCAGTGTTCTAAAATAGAAGTTCACTTAATTGAATTTCCCTTAAGGCACAGAAAATAAGCTTCCATGAAGTAGTATCAATTGTTTAACAATAACATGTTCTCCCAGCTGAAAACTGGGTTAGGAATTTGTATTGTATTTTCACAAAACATAATTCCAGGCCCAGTTTCTTCCTCCTCCTTGAGATAACCAGGCAGATTCCACCTCGATGACCACTGAGTTAAACTGTGTGGGTCAGTCAATGTGCAACCAAGGTTCAGCTTCTCCACACCTCTACTTAACAGAGCCTGCTGGATCCACCACAGGGGCTTTAGATGCACAAAGCCATTAAAGGAGCTCTTTGATTAAACACCTTTATATTTAAGAGATTTTTTATAAGTACCTCTGCATCTTTATCTTCCGTGGGGTTCATGACCGTGTCAAGCCCAGGTGAGATCAGCTGCACACAGGGCTCACATCCTTGTCCCTCCTAGAGGGCAGGCAGAACTGGACACCTCAGGGTGCTGAAAAATACAGAAGAACACTCAAAAGCTGCAGTGCAATGAGGACTCTTACCTTTTTCTGGTAATACAGAAAGTGTTAACAACCAACGCTCACATATTTACGTGTGAAATATTATCTTCCTGAAAGTTTGTCATAAATGTGGCTCAGAAGGCAGGGATGGCCACCCTTTCCAAGTCTGTGCAGCAGGAAGAATATTTCCTAGGGAATAAGGTCAAAATATTAGCATTCAACTGAATCAGTAGGGGCCAAATTAATGAAGTTACTGCTCCATCACAGACTTCCACACGTGAAACCTGAGAAAGCGGTTGTATCAACAGCACATCAATCCATGGCACTGGTCACCAGAGCAGAAAAACCAGCCTCCAGTTTCAAAGCTTCATTCAGCTTTGGCACAGGAAGGTTAACTGTTGTTTAAACAATGCTTCTGAACAGATAATGTTAATTAAATGTTTGCATTCAAATCTTATTACACAGTGCAATATGTTTGCTTTCTACACAAACACTGAGCATCCGGCGCGGAGCAGAAAGCTGGGGGGGCAGACCCTAATGAGTAATAGTTCAATCCCATGGATCCTTTTAAAACTTAAGGCAAGGAGGGGAGAACATTTGCCATCTCCACACTCTGTGTGTGTCCGCCTCTAAGTTTCTTCTTATTCTCCAGGGGTTTGCAAAATTATGTGTTTAAACATTCATTATCCTTCTACTCTTAATACTGCTTAAAACTCCTTTTTCAAGCCCAAGGATGACATAGGCAGTGTATGGAAATTATATTCCGTAAAAACAGAGTCCTGTAGCAGCACTGGGTAAGTTAAACGCCCTGATGTGGAGGAAAGCAGCTAAATCATCCATCCAGATGGGAAATGCTGACAGTCCCTTAACCAGAGCAGCTCTGTGATACAGAGAGGTGTGCAATTTGGCTTTGTTAAGCAGACATCATGGAACTATTTATTCTGCCCTCAAGCTGAGCAGGAAGTTTATTAAGCTGGCCTGTTGCTGGATCCATCACCTGGCTGCTGTGTCCTATGGAATGCAGAGCTGGATGGGCCCTTTCTGCACTGACGTCATGCGCTGCCGTGAGGAGGATTTCTCCACGAGCCTGAGACCCATCCTCTGACCCCAGGAGCACATTGGATGCTGTGCATCCAATTCCTGACAGGAATGCTTCATTTTGCTCTTGAGCAACCATTTCTGAGCAAGCCAGGAGCAGAATCCAGCTTTTCTTGGCTGAAAGAATTGGGATGTCCCAAAATGGGGCTTTTTAAACAGATGAGTGAAAAAGCAGAGAGCCCAAAGGACCATCGCTCTCCAAAGAAAATCATACAAATCAACAAGGAAAAATTCCTCTCCGTAGTTAGGCTTTCTACGATGGTCAAACAGCTGTGTGCTGTTGGGCTTAGCTCTGCTCCAGCAAGCCCTGAATATCCGCTGCACCGTCTCAGCAGGGCCCCAGGGGACACAGCGAGCTCCCTGGGCCTGCCTTTGGCAGAGGCTCAGCAAATCCACTCTGAGTGTGCCCTAGATCTCCCGTGGGATGCTGCCTTGGTTGGACAACTTCTCCTTGCACACCCCTTCCTGCCACCCCATCACCCTCCCTCCCCTGGGCTGGCTCTTCCCTTCTTTGCCGAGCTGTGGCTCCCAGCCCTGCCAAGGGGGTGTCACAGCTGGGGACAGCCTTGTGCTGCCACCGACTGCTCTGGCAGCCTGGAAAGCTGCAAATGGGGCACTGCTTCCCATGCAGGGCAGCTCCCACCTTCCCCCAGGTGTTCATGGGGTGCTGGACAGGGGTTGGGAGAGGATTGAACCCACCTGGAGGCACAGGGAAGAGAGCGGGCGTGATGACCGAGATTTTCAGACCTCATGTGAGCCACCGAGCTCCCCTGCAAAAGCAGCAGAGAGAAAAAGGCACTCCCTGTTCTGTAGTTTCTCTTTTCTGTTCAGTGAGCTAAACATGACCATCCCCTACTCACCAACACAGGCTGTGGGGCAGGAGTGATTTTTCCCCACTTTATTTGCCCTCCAGAAACAACTAACAGGTCAATATCAATCCCAAATAATTTCCCTTTACTCTGATGAAAGTTTTCTCTTCAGAGCAAAGAGCGTTGTTTTCAGGCTGCCCTTAACACCTCCCAACACACATGTAAAATTTTGCTGAATTTAGCCAGTGGACATATTTTCAAAGTGATAATTAAAAAGATGACTTGTTTTCAGCTAAAAGAGTACAAAATACTCGAGGTACTTTGTCCAAAGAATCCCTCCCAGATTTACAGCAAGCCAACTGGATTCATAAACTGTTCACAGGCGAGTAATCAAAGAGATTTAAAAGAGGAAATATTTTCTCCTCTGTTTGTGATGATTTTTTCAAAATCAGATGGCAGATACAAAATCAGCAATGTTGTATTTTTATGTACTTCTATTACATATATATAATATGTAATTTATACAAATGTATAAAGGCCCTTCCCTGGCACTTTCCAGCAGCCTGCAGAAGGTCATTTAAGAGATAGGCATTTTTTGAAATCTGAATAGGGACACACTCATCCAAAGCACACCAATATTTTTGGCTTGTTCTGAACAGAGAAGCTTTAATAGCTATAAATATTTCAAGGAGGCTGGATATCTCTTGGGATGGAGCATTACATCTTTCCACTTCCAGCTTACCATGGTGGAAGCAGACAAACCCCAGTGTCTGTACAGGCACGTGAACCCAAGCAAAGGCCACCCCTCAACACCCCTTCTTGGCCTGATGCTGTTGTGGTTATTCCTTCTGTTTCTGCACCCTGCCTGCTTGGCTTTGCACTTCACTGAACCTCAGAGTGACCTCCATGGGCTGCCACAAAACTCAGGTCCATGGGTGTCACTGCTTGAAGCAGGGCTGTCACCAGCACCAGGGTTCAGCTGCAGTCCCAGGCACCACCAGGGAGTTTTGGCATAAAATCCACAGCAATATTCAAACTTCAGCCCTGCCTGAACTGGTGACCCCTCCAAGGACCACTTGAGTCTTTGCAGTCCTGACAGTGGTCAGGAATTCCCTCAGTGTGGAATGAAGGTGCTCAGCTCCACAGAAAGTGGGGGTATTGCTTCACCAAGCCCAACAATGCTACGAATTTTTACAAACTGTAAAAACAACCAGATTCCAAGCTTTGAAGTGGGGAGGAAAGCTACCTCTATGCTATAATTACATTTTATTTGGACTTCTTTTTCCACTCATGAGAGCTGGGGCTGCAAGCACTTATTACAGAGCACAGAGGAACGTAAAGCATGCTCTTATTTAAACCAGCCTCCATCAAAATACACAACAGAGATAAAGTTTTAGTGTAACTCCACAATGCTTTCTAAATTGCTGTCCTGTCTGTTCCCTTTGCAGAGGATTAACATCCACCTGTATGAATGTTTAACCTGTGCTGGCAGGAGTGGGACTGGGAGGGTAAGACTGCACAGGACCCTGCTCCTGATGTGCTCACCCAGCCCCTGAGGCTCCACACTGAAGAGCAGGCAGAACTGGTACCTGTTACATTTCTCACTTCTCAGCAGGTTCCTCATGCAGCTGCAGCCAAGGAGGACACCCCCAGAGCAGCCTCCTGGGCAGGCCAGGTGCTGAGGAACAGACTTGTGACTGTGTGATGCCCTCATTTTGCTCTGAAGTTTCTTGCCATTAGTCATAAGTCCTACGCATTCCATCCACTTGCATGGTGAAAAGGCTTTTAGAGCGGAAAAAAATCCAGATACTTTCTGCAAGTTCATTGAAGTTCAGTAAGCTGTTTTATCTCAGTGGTAGGAACACATCCACTTCAGCTGGAAAACTTCCTGGCAGAGTGCAGGTCTAACAGAGGAGTCAGTACTTGTCAGCCACGCAGGAAGCTTGAGAGCTCCCTTCTCAGCAAACCTTACACCTTCCTCAACACTCACCATGCCTTTGCACATGCCTGCAACTACATGCCCCACAATGATATCCTAGTTTTAAAAGTTCTTGGGTTTTTGGTTTTTTTTTTCCACACTCTGAACTTTGGTTTTGTTTTGAAACCTTCCCCTTTTTTCCTGACAAATGCAGCTCACAAAGGAACACCTCCCTCAGGCCAAAAGCACAGAGGATGCTTGTGATGAACTGCCAAGATTCTAACAAGGGTGTCCTCAGCACCTCAGAGCTGCACATCCATGGAATGTGGCCCATATTAATAATACTTTAACTACTCTCAACACGCTCAGAGACAGCCTTGATGCCAACCCACAGCTTCCCAGGGGCAGAATGACAGCATCCACACGGGCTATTAACCTGAAAGACAAACGTTTGCATTTTTTGCTAATTCCCTCAAGTACTTAGTATTTCGGAATCTCTTTCCTCATATTTGCCCTCACAAGACCACGGAATTACCTATTTTAGGCTGAAGGAGGCCAGTCATGTGCTGGCATTAGTTGTGGGAACTGTCACTTGTTTATGACTGTAGCACTCTTGGTGCAAAGACAAAGTACCAGATTTACAGTTGAAGGGCTTTGCCCAGGAAATTGCTCAGACACATGCAAAACCTCACCAAGAAAGAGCCTTTGGGGGATGTAGGTATGAATCATTCACGATGTGCCTGGGGAGCATTCCTCTGCACATCCAGGAGCCAGCCTGGGAGAGACGGCTGCCTGTGCACCCTGTCCCTACCCTGGGGCAAGCCAAGGAGCAGAGCAGCCCTTCCCCCAGTGGCACAAAGGTATCAGCTGCTTTCAAAATTCTATATTGACACTCCAGCTGCAGGAGTGCAGGTGATCTCTGCAGAAAGGGGGCCAAGGCTTAGCCTTTCCTACGGTAGATGCCACTATGGCATCAGGAGAGATCAAGAACCTCTTGGTTTGCTCAAACACTTTTGAATTACTTCATCAGAAGGAATATTACAGGCAGCAGGGATCTGAGAGAGTCACGTAGCCAGGGTGATTTTATGCTGCTCTTATTGGAAGATGTTGCAACAAGATACTCTGTGCATTGTTTACATTCCCAAAATGACGAAACCAGAGGATGGAACAAATGAAACCAAAACCCTGGGCTGCTTCATGTAGCTTCTGCACCTTGGCAAATCAAGGTCTAAACAAAACCCAAAAATGTCTCCACATCATTTTCTCCCCTTTGTCAAGGGGGTAAAGGAGGATTTTTTAAAGTGCTGTTAAAGGATGAGCTATTAGCATCACTTCCTCATCTCCAGTTTGTTAAGAGAACTCAGTGGTGACCCCCCTTGTGCCTGGAGACGAGAGCTGTCACAGGAAGGTGAAGAAAATACCAGCAGGGCTGAGAGAAAGCACAGCAAGAGAGCAAGTTTAGTGTTACAGACTTTGTTGCCAAGTGGAGGCAGATCTTTTCTTGTTGACATGACACAGGCTTTACTCTTGGGCTAGGTGTGCTGTGCAGGAAAGAGCTGGGATCCCCCCCAGCTGCTCCACTGCTCTTGCTCTGGTTAATCTCTACCAGAAAGACACTTGCCAACCCTCTCCCTCGTCCAGCCATCCTAAGTATCAAGGTTAAAGATCAAAATCCAAAAACAACACATGTTGAAAGGCTTGTCTTCTCTGCAAGTGAGAAGAAAGCATGTCTAACTCTCCAGGCTGCGTGCTTTTCAGTGTGGGCATGCTGCGTTATCAGTTTACGCGATAGCTTTCACCAGGGCATCACACCACGCATGCAAACCAGCCGCTCTTTAACCCCCTAAGGCAGGAAAAAATCAACCTTTTCTGTATCTCACCGAGCAGAAGAACCAGAGAAATTCAGGGATTTCTGCAGGATCACATAGAATCACCACTGTGAAGGGAATGTCTGACCAAAATAATGTGGATGCACAGGAAAAAGTCCAAACTTCACAATTTGTCTGATTCTCATGGGATCACAGGCCCTAACATTTTACCAGGTCAAGCAAGTCACGGTCTGCTCAAGGATATACATTCCTTTTTTATCATGTAACCACTGTGTGACCCTGACAAGAAGTTCAGAGGGTTCTTTTCTCTAATGTAGGCCCTTGCTGCCTTTCTTAAGGGGAGGGAAAAAAAGGAAACAAGGTAAGCTTACAACAACAAAGCAATTCCTCCAGCCTCACTTCATTTCACTTGCAAACAGCATCAGTACTTTTCTGTTCAGGTATGTAGGTTTTTTTATATACACTGTATACACACACACATATATATATATATATATATATATGTATATATTTCATGCATATTTTTCTGTTCTGGAATAATAATAATCTATGTTCAGGGCACAGCCCCAGAAAGAATCTCACACTAGAAGATAATTATCTTGCTACAGTCGTGCACCAAGGAACAGCTACTCTAGCATGGACTGGGAGTATCCCATCTAGGAAAAGGCAACCAGAGCTTGGAAATGAAGATGCTGTGGGACAGACACCCAGTCCCAGCAGGACCTCTAATCCTCATGCACCCCTGTTGCCACAGAGCTGTGCTCCCCTGTGAGCAGCAGCACTACGCTTCCCCTTCTGGGCCACAGAGGAAGAGTGAGGGAGATGCAAGGGCTGGTCTTGCTTTTAGTTCTAGATGAAAACCATGTCTGTTGGGCAGTACCAAAGAAAAATAAACTAGGCATCCCACAAAGTCATCCAACATGTCTGTTCACACTCCTAGTAAGTGACAGCTTCTACCTTTTGCAGCCAGTGGCATCAGCAGATGTTATGAATTTAGCAATCCAACATTTCAGTGAAGCTTAAACAAATTATAGTGAACAAATGGTCTTGAAATCTGAACTCAGAGATATTTTCTTGTAACTCAGAACCTGATAGGGTGTGCTTACAGATCTAGCAGGGGACTTCCCTCAAATTTTGGAGGAGCTTATGGGAAGTGCAGTCCTCTGCAGCAGACATTCTTCTTGGGAGATTCATTCTTCTTAAGCAGAAAACATTTTAGCCATTTAAAAACCCCTTAACTTTAAAGCTAGCAGGCATTCTGACACTGCATGCAGAAGGCTGGATTCTCACTCATTTCCCAGGAGGCTTGAAGACTGCGGCCAAGCAAAAGGATGCCAGAAAGATGCCTCCCACAGACTTGCAGGAACCCTTCTAGCTTTTTAAAACCTGAGAAGACCTTTGGTCCAAAGCTTTGCAGTGTGGAGTTCCCAGAAATGGCAACACACAAAGAAAAAAACACCAAGCCCTGGAGAGCTAACCTTATTAATAATCTGCTTCTCCCTGCTTAAAGTTGCTTGGGATAGAAACACTGAATCTCAAACCCAGGAAATTATGAGTGTGAAGCTGTCATGCCCAAATAAGCATGGCAGAGCTCCCAGTGACTTCACACAGTCAGCTCTCAAGTTACAGAAGTTGGAGCTGGATTTGCAAGTGGCATCAACCAAGCCTCCAAACCCAGATCCTGAGGCACCTTCAAAGCCTCGACACAAACCTTGTGCCTTCTGCCAGTGGCACGGAGAAGCATAAACATCCAGGGGCTGGAATGCTGCTCTCAGTCCACTTGGGTGACAAAGTGCACACTCATTGGAAAGGTCAGAGACTGAGAGCCTGTTCTGCACTTTTATTGTACTTGAGGAGGAGACATGGGTGGATGGAGAACTGACTGCTGCCAATAGAAACATTGTTTCTTATTCACAGGGACATGCAGCAGCAAAACCAAAATTACTCAAAACAAATAATACTGAAATTACTGGGGTCAAGGACAGTGGAGCCAAGAACACCCAAGAAGGGTGGGACACAGGTATACATCATCCTGACATTTAGAAGGACTTTTTAGGGTTTAACTCTCCTGGTCTCCCGAAGAGAGTCAGTGGTGTGATCAAAAAGCCTCTCCTTTCCTCTTCTGGAGCTCTCTGAAAGGGACAGCTGGTGTCTCTGGTCGCAGACACATTTTCCTGCCGAGGAGGGCTCTGGCTGCCAGGAGAGCTGCAAGTGCAGCCACCAGAGCGAGGGATGGCTTTCCCCCACCCATCAGAGCACTGCAGTAATTGGAGCTTTTGGCTGAGCAGTGGCTGTGACTGAGAGCCACTTTGGGTTGCTGACCCAAACCCCTGAATTTGGCCAAGTCTGGCTTTGCCTGCTACAGTGACAGCACAGCCCAGACCATGCAAGTGCAGTGTGAGCAGAAATGCACTCACAAGTTCCAAACTACCATCCCAAGCACACAGAAATGAGCCCATCAAGCTCCCAAAACCTCTTTTGGCCTCTGACCTGCAGTGGGCCCAGCCTGGCGAGCTTCCCCTCTACCCCCATTTACTGCAAAGCGAAGCAAAGCAAAGCTTACACAAAGCCAGCTAGCTCAGAATCCCAGATTAGAAAGTGTCACCAGTTAATGTCACCTGATGGCATTGTTTAGCTAGGGATATTTTTTTTTTTAACTGCATGTTTATAGCACTCGTTTTGATAGAATAATCACAGCACTTAGTGTTGGCTTTCATCTCCCTCATGTGATTCACCCCTTGCATTTTCCAGGGCTCAGCTGTGATGGCTGGAGTGGTTCAGCTATCTGAGCTGGTGCTACAGACTGGCCTGTGCCACCAGGCTCAGATCTGGGGCACAAGTGCTGGGAGTGGGTGGGAGTTCAGCTCAGAAGGGTTTAGTCACCCTGCCCAAGGGGGACAGGCTCTTATCTCTGCAGCTGGCTCTGCTGCCTGTCTGCTGACTGCAAAGGGACAGGCGCTTAAAAGGTGGATTTGGCTTCAGTCTCATCTCTAAATGTGTATGTGTATCTTTGTTTTATAGATACATATTGCTCTCTCTCTCTCTATATATATATTAAGAGATACTTTTGATTTTATATCCACATAAACACACACAAATGTTTGAAAGCTTCCCCTCTCAACCAATGAGGGAAAAATACCTTGTTTTGGACATACCAAAAAATTCCCACAGGAGTTTGGAAGAAATATCCCTGCCTCCCAACTCGAAAGCATCCAGAGACTCCTTGAGGAGGTGCCAGGGGCTGGCAGGACAGAGCAGAGGCAACCAGAGCCCCCCTAGCCCAGCCCTGGCACGGAGGAACCCAGGGGGTGACACGGTGGCCGTGCCCCCTGGCCCCAATAACGAGGTGGGTGGAACAGCAGCTGCATTGAGCAATGTAAAGGTGCTGCAGAAATAATTTCAGTTTCCTGTAGGGTTTCATCATTTTACATATTTTTACATAAGCCAGTATAAAACCTCTTGGCTTTTTCCAACAGCATTAAATAAACATGCAGATTTCCATCAACGCTCCTTGAGCTCTCTCTCTTGCCAGCTTTCAGGAAAAACTGCCCATACATGACTTGCCAATTTTGATGGAATTTTGGCTCAAATAATTTTTAACTACTTAGTACAGATCACATTTATTATCACCATCAGTGGAAAATATTATCTTCCCAGATTTCCTTCTTTTGTAAGCAGTGGGAATAAAATTAATTCACTCTGCAGTTATACAAATATGCAAATCCATGACAAATACAACATTGAATGCATTTTCTCCAATTCCTATGCTGTTTGCAGCTTTGTTTCTGGCAGCACCAATATCCTTCTGCTG
The DNA here is from genome assembly GCF_001522545.3 of Parus major. NCBI lineage: Eukaryota > Metazoa > Chordata > Aves > Passeriformes > Paridae > Parus > Parus major. The sequence continues at coordinate 4,656,590 of NC_031774.1, read as the reverse complement.
ATGATTGGATTGCCCTTCAGCCTCAGAATAATTCCTGGAGTGAAATTATTGATTAATGCTCTTGTGACACACTAACTCATATGGCATTAGGGAACTATTTTTATTGCTGGAGTCCATTTGCCCCTCGTACATGCACACATTTTGAGTTCCCATTTGATGCATCTCGCAAGCTGTGCTAGAGTTTGATGATTTCCATCACCCCACTGCAGCTCCAGCTCTCCTGTTAAATTCCATTAAGCACTAGGGGTCAGTCAACTGTATCAGAAACATAAAGCAATTTGCTAAAGTATACTTTTAATGAGGCTTCAGGGAGGGAAAGGATGACATGTACAAGTTACAGTTTAGGAATCAGACCTAAGCTTACAGTGGATAAAGTCTGAACTGTGATGAGCCTCTGACAAATCCTCAGCATAACCCCACGCCAGGATTCTATCAGCAGGCTGTATGACCCACACTGTATCAGGTGTTAGGACTTACCTGTAGCTGTAATTTACCACTTTCTCTTTAGATAGAAACAAACCCCAAAGAAATACAACAAATACCATAAAAACACCCAAAAGTTCCTTGTGAATTCAAATTCTGTTGCTGCTGCTGCTGCTGAGCTTTCTCACATTTGTGCACAAGGAGGTGGGAGCTCAGTTTTCTTGCAGTGAAGCCGGAGGTTGGTTCCCACCCCAAAAACCTGTGTGATTTTTCCTAGGCACCAATCACTGTGAGTTAAAAATGCACAAAAGCAGACACCCTGATGACAGTGCCAGCAGGACAAAACAGAGCCCCAGGTGACCCCAGTGCTCACAGAAACCCAAACCTTCCTGGATACACCTCCACTAAAACCCACCTCAGCCCTTTGTGGGCACCTCTGTCCCTGCTGCAGGGAATGAGGGAGCCAGACAGGACCAATGTAACACTGAAACCCTTCAGCCAGAGTAGAGCTGCTGCTCAGTGGAACAGGATGCACACAGAGCTGAAAATGGGAACATTTCAGCTGTGTCAGAGCTCCTCTTGCCTTACCAGCTATGCCATTAAGGCAGCCTCGTTGCAGGTGTTCATCTACACTGTCCCCCACCCTGTTTTAACTAAAGGTGGTCTCTCTGTCTTGTTCCAAGTAGAGGCCAGGCTGGAAAATGTACAGGCTCTCTGGATTCCTCCTAATGATCCAGCTGCTTACACCAATTTCCCTTCCTTCTAACACTTCCTCTGTCCCCCTAATCCTCCACAGCCACCTAACTGAGGCTTGTAGCACTGCACTAACTGGGCAGGAAGACAAGCTCTAACTGAGGATTAGGAAAAAAAAACAGCCAAAGACTGCAAAAATACAAATGATTCAAGGCACGAGTAGGGTTTTGCATACCTCTCTCTCTCTGGGCTGTTGGGTCACTTAAGCGTTGTGCAATTGGTGCTGACTGCAGTTGTTGGGAAAGGTAAGAGAATCAAACAATAAAAGCAACCTAAAGGAATTCTGCTTTGGGGAAGAGAATTGCACAGTGCAGTTCTCTTGAAGTGACTCCTAGCAAGCAGCACCCTTTGGAGCCAGCGGAATCCTTCCACCCCAGTGCAAAAGCTCTGTTTGTCCGATGCCTTTTGGAAAAGAGAGGACAGCCAGTACCGATGTGCAAACAAACCTCACCGTGGCTCTGCAGGCAAAGCTGTTTTCCCTCTGCCACAACAAGCTCTGTAAGAACAGATGCAGACATTAGTCTGATTTGCACTGAATTTTACTAAACTCCTTTCCTCAAGGTAGACCGATGTCCCTCATTCTTAAAAGGCAAAAACATTTTGGAAATGTCTTGCTTTCTCCAAGACTGGGAAGAACCAGAAAGCTAAAACAAAGGGGGAAGGGGGAGCAACCCAAGCTCTTTGTTCCAGTTGGCATGAAAGAATCATTCTTACAATAGCTCATTTTCTCCTTCCCCCCAACAGCTGACAACTCATGGCAACTAAGGACAGGGCTGCTATTGTCGTTAAGCAAATGCTTGTCCAATCTACGTAGGAAAAAGAAGAGCTCCAGAGATGACGACATGTTCAAAATGCTCAAAATGCTCTCAAGGGCATCCCAGGAGGCAAATAAAGAGACAGAGCAGTGGAGGAAAGGGTTCCTGAAGTGAAAACAGGGGACAGAGAAGTGGCCTTGCAGATGCAGCTGCTGCAGAGGTTGAAGAGTCAGACTGCTTGACCCAGACAGGGACTCAGGCTCTAAGAGTCACCGCAGATACCAGACTGTGGTCACCCTCTGCCAGCCCTTACTCCTGCAACCTCACTTTCCTGGGGAACACCACACCCATCACCGTTCATTTCTGCATGAAGTGATGGCAAAGGCATTTCTGAGCACTGGGAGAGCCCCTTTTCCTGAATCCTACCCACAGGAGAGCTTATCTCAAGCATTCAATGGCCAGTGTGCATTGAGGACACATGCTTAAGATCTTTCACCAAAAATTGCTTTAAAAGCCCGTGAACAATCAAGCAAACAAACAACTCACCACACTCCCACACAAAATGTGTTTATTGTTAGAAATCTCCTCTTTCTGTACAAAGCCTGAACTCTCCCCCACATAAAGCGTTTCTGCATGTTCACCACTCCAGCCACACACTTCAGGGGAGGATGGGGGCTATACATCACAACCTTAACACGCAGGATGGGCTCCAAACAAAGCACAACACACATTTTTCCATGAGCAGTCCTAATCCTCAAAGCAGGAGCACGAATGACTACAGCCCAGCCATGGCAGCATTTATTTAGCGGTTGGAATAAGGGCAAGTCTGCCGTCAAGGTTATCAGCCTCCTCCCCACCATGTCCCGTAAGCCCTTCCCTTCATGACAAGCTGTGCAGAAGAGCTCCTGCAGTCACAGCAGAGCTGGGTGGTGACGTGCCTGACGTGGAGACACAGGCACACAAACGAGTTTCTCCTCTGCAGCAGCAGCGAGGGACACGGCCAGAGGCTGCAAGAGTCACAGGAGTGGCTGGGGAAGTCTGGCACAAGGGGCTTTTCAAGACCCTCATGCTTTAATACAGGTGAACTTCAGCTGGGCAGGCTTTGTGGACCTCTCTTTATGGAATTACTCCAGAGGCTCCAAGTCTAAGCAAGAGTCATTGAAATCAAGCACCTGGGGGCTCCCAGAGGCACAGACTCACAAGTTCCTATTGTGGGTTGTTCATCCCTGCTGAGGGCTTTCATCACAGAGATTTTACCCATTTGCAATCCCAAATTTACAAAACGAACCTGCTGCCAGGCATCACTGACTGTCCAGACTGACCAGGCTCCACAGAGCAAGGCTGCCTGGTAGGGGCAGGGGTGACATCCTGCGTGCCTGGTGCCAGACCCCTCCTTGGCTGCCCCTACTGCCCTGCTCCTGACAACTTTGCATGTCTTCAGACATGCTTGCAACAGTCTGTTTATATTCATCACCACGAACATCTCGGTGCTTGCCAATGTTTTTAAACTGGTGCTGGCTCAGAAGCAAAAAACAAGATGGATGTGAGGGCAAGAAGAATCATGGGAATTTAAATTTCACTCCAAGCCTCAAAATTCCATCTTCTTCCACTTGGATGCCACAACTCACAGTATGTAAAGTCCCAGGATTTTACACAGCAGTGGCAACACATGTGGGGAAGCCTGGCTCAAGAGCCCAACACTTCTTTGGTTACACTGCAACGCTGGGCATTTATAGTGATCTGCAGCTAAATCTACTTTTGGCTGCAGCATTCCCTTCACAATGGTTGTGGATGTACAAGTCAACCCTACAAAACCACTGCATCTCGTTGCCAGCCTCGTGCAAACCCTTCAGCAAAATGTTGGCTGCACACAGCTGTGCTCTGGCAGCAGTGAAACGGGACATGCAGCACCACAAGAGAGCACAGCCACAAAAAATGGCTTTTATTGTGCTGGCCCTCAGAGATGCTTTCGCAAAAAGGAGGAAAAAAAAAAACCCCTCAGCTTTTTCAGTCTGATAGATTTTTTTTCTGAGAACATTATGCTTCGGTTCTCTTATCAACTACTGAAGAGTTTGGAGCTTCTCAGATTGTGAAATACCTAAGAAGCCACAGCAGACAGGCACTATGCAGATAAACAATCTCAGCACAACAGCAGCTGCAGAAAGGCAGTAAACATGGCCTTCTGCAGCTAAACACTGTAAGACAAAAACAAGAAAGCATCCATGATTAGGGAGATTTATAGCCTAAAATAAACCTGAAGACTGATGAAGAACACGAGACCAAGAGAAACCATTCCTTCCATTTCACCAGTTTTGTAATTGCTTTGGAACGGGAGAGGAGAAGAATTTAAGGGATTAGGGGAAAGTCATTCTTCATTCCCCATGAGTCTGATCCAGAGCTTATTGAAGTCAATTAAATGAATCCTGCTCCAGGTCCACTGGATTTTTTTGGATCAGGCCACATGAGATGATTCCTAAAGCGGTTGTGCATGAGGGACCAAGTTTGTTTCAGAAAAATATATATATTTAACCAGCACTTTCCTTTAAGGCAATCAAAGAGCCCACGAGGCAGTTAAAACTCAACACATCTAGCCACAGCACACAAAGGTGAATTGCTGTGAATAGCATCAATTTAGGAAAACAACATTTGTTTTCAACATTTTTTCCACCCATTTACTGCTAGCATGCCGAGGATGACTAGGGGTGATAAAAGAAAATAGTCTTGCTCTCTGCTCCTTCCCTCCAGCCCTGTGAACCTGCACATTTGAACTTGCACCTTTGAACTTTCACTGTGTGCACTCAGGCTCATTCTTCCCTTGAATTTTTGTGTTATTTCTTTTACAACAGCGAGGAAAACCTGCAAATGTGGAAAGCTGATAGCACGTGACAAAAATAGGAGAACCCACATGCAGATTTGAGTTGAACTGCTCTTAATTCATCATTTACAGTTGTTTGGCTTGTGAATCAATGATGACTCTTTAAGTTGGAGTTTCCCTTGAAATTCTGATTTTATAAGGAAGTTTTTATTCAGGTCTCTGTCCAGAAGGGGGGAAACCAATGGTTCTTGCAGTCATTACCTTTTGGGTCGCATTTTTGGTTTGCTTTGGTTTGGTTGGTTTTTTTTTTCCTGATAGGAACTTTCTGAAGCAAAGGCCAAATCAAGAAAAATTCCATTCATAGCTTCCATTATGGAACAATGGAATGTTCTTCTTTGAGAAAACAAACCCACAAAAACTTAAGGGAAAGAATCCCCCAGAGTCACACTGTGTGCAGTGAAGAAATGTTCAGCAGTTCGTGCAGGTGACTTCACTGGGTCAGGAGCTGCCTGTGCTCTGAAGTTCCTTGACAAACATTCCTGGCTTTAACCTTTCCAGGACTGAACTAACTTCTTTTGGCCTCAAAATTAATTAAGATAATTTTGATGATTTTGAAAAAAGAAACGTTTATCTTTGGAACAGGTGCTCTTCCAGATATATCCAGCCCTACAACAGAGATATTGTACAGCTCCATCATTGCTGTACTAACAGAAGTGTTCATTTCTTCATAACCTAAAATATTCCTAATGAATGTGAAGCACAAACCATGTCTGTACTCAAACCAGGTCTTAGAAATAGTGATGTTTATAGAAGAAAATTATTTTATTAGCCCTATCTTAACAAGGTCTCTTTTAGCAATTAAAAAAGGAAAAAAAAACACAAAGAAAAATTGCCATGTTCTGTTCTAACTCTGAAGTTAGTACTGACTCTTGCTGCTAAGGTCTCAGGTCTCAACCAGAAAAACAATTAACAGAGCTGCTCTCTTGAGGCATGTCATGTGTACACTTACTCCACCATCAGGGTGCCCACACTGCCCAAAATCTTCTCATCTTGTGCATTCTAAACTCGCCTCTCCTGATGCACTGACAGCGTCCCAAACTATTGCTACACCACAGAGAAGGGTAGAAGCTCATAAATACCTAAAAGTCAAGAAGTGATTCTTTGTGCCCCTGTGTCCCCTACTCCAACAGCTCAGTTGTGCCATGGAAGTGAGTGTTTGGATCCCAGGGGATCCAAACACTGAGCTGAAGTGGTGCTGGAAGTGTGGAGGTTTTACCTGAGGGGTGGTGGAGCCATGGGCCTGCAGCCAGGAGCAGGGAGAGCCACAGGGTGCTCCTGCTAAGGTGTCCCTTCCCTGTTTTTAAGTCCAAGTGCTCTTATGGAAAATGATGCAGTTATAGCTCCTCCCTTGACAGCAAGGGAACTGGCTCTGTTTTTAGGGAAGGATGAACTGGCAAAAGGACCAGAGTGTTGGAGCTTTGATGGGGTTTTTTTCTGCTTTAACACGGAGAGTTTCTTCCCCCCTGCCCCTTTCCAGCTCTTACCCAGAAAACCCTGATTGTATCCTATGAGGAGGAGGTCCTGAGCAATGAGTCTCAGCTCCTTCTGCTGGCATTATTTGTGCATTCATGACCCATTTAACTTGGCCATACTGACAGCAGTCACTGCTCTAGAAAGTAACATACAAGTTTTGCTGTGTTTCCACTCTTTCTTTAAGTGAGAGCTCCAGTTGAGACAGAAGTAGCTCCTCTCAAATAGTGCAGCTAAGGACAGGCAGCAGGACTCTTAAGAACCCCTAAGGAAGACAAGGAGACCAGAAACATTTTGAGTCAGAATCTTACTTGTTATTAATTCCTGGCTTTTCCATTCTGGAGAGTGCTGTACATATGTAGTGCTGGAGCAAACAGAATATCTTGTTTTTGCTCAGTGCTACCAAGTCTGGCAATCACACCATTGGATCAGAGGTTTACTATTTAGCTCTGCATTAACAGTGGGCTGGCCTGCACAATAATTTTCAATCTGGGGCAGAAACCACAAGTGATTAGGGCTGAAGTAGTTGTTAGCCATGAATGATAGGTCTTTGGAGCTTCCAAGTCCATTTTCAGTTGTTGTTCAGGATTTCTGGAAGACTTTTCACCAGTTGAACTAAGAAGTCAAGTAATGGTACATTTGTGTATTCTGTGTCTGTTTTTTGTCAGTGTATTTGCACACATTTCGTTTTCCATGACACTCTGATTCTGGAGAGGCAGCAGACATTTGAGAAGGCTGAACTGAAGTGCAAACTGACCAATATATTAAAGCAGCAGAAGCTGCAGGGGAGCCAAATTCCTACACAAGTGAAGACATAAGAGAGAAATAAAGAGACTAAAAAACTGCAGTTAGTCTTATCTAGTCTGGGTTGTTTTAGTTGCATCTCCTTAGGCATTTTTGCAAGAATACCTAACCTCCTTGGGCAGGAGGAAGAGGAGGGGAAAAGGAAGAGACTCTGTTCAAGGATTATTCCCTAGACATGCCCTCCCACAAGGAAAGCTTGTGGTAATTCTGCACCAAGCTGCAGAACTCTTCTCTTGGCAAGATGCAGCACTCTCAAAGCAGGTGATCTCTGCTACAGCTTTTTATTTGCAATATTCCTGCCAGCACAGCCCCATTATTGAGCTTCCCTGCTGTCCTGATCTGGTCTGTCTACTCTGATATTTTGAATTTGGAAAGTGATTTCCAAATCAGAGACACAGTGAAGAAAGAGGAACATGCCATCAGTCTCCATGGCCTACTTGAACTTCGTACTAGTCTGAACAACACTGACTTGCCAACAGGATTCCAAGAAAGCATGGAGGCTGCTTTATTTTTAAATTTGCTTGGGAATATGCCTCTCAGCTGCTACACGGGAAACAGTCAGCCCATCCATTATAATTACTTTCTTGAGACCAGATTTGAGGTATTTTATGAAGTCTATGAGGTATTTTATTAATTAGGCAAGATTGGGGAACTATCTGAGTTTCTTTGAGATCCTGCAGATGGGCCCATAAAGGACAAACAAAGTAAGTGCTGCAAAAGACAAACATAAACATGCCTGCAAACACAATTGTTCACTCTGCCTCGAATTACAAAACAGCATTTTTCACATGGCTGGAGTCTTAGGTCATAGCAAGTGTCAGTGGAGAAGAATTCAGAGAGGCGAGGATGTAATACTCTAGAAACACGTCTGGTAGGACCTGGCTTTGGAAGTAACTCTTCTCAGAGAAAAGGCTTTAATAATAAGCAAGTGTATCAGATTTCTGCAAACACACTGTTAAGGTCGGCAGAGCAGCTGGCAGCAAGGCGAGTTCTGTGACCTGCTCCTGAACCCTTCAAACTCATTTCCTGTCAAACATCAGACCCAAGAGGACAAGCAAAAAGCTGTTAAGCTCTTTTCTAGAAGAGTCTGAGATTAGAATTCCAGTAATGGCTCAAATTCCTTTCCAGTTGTCCTGAGCTGGCCACTTGCAGTGATTGCTATGCCGTATGGCAGCGCTGTCCTCCTCCGGGGGAAGGAGGAGAGAGGAGGTGGGAGGAGGAGTGAGGCCATGGAAAACATGGAAAACAGGATCCAGCTCTTCCCACAGCAAGCAGGAGAGTCGGATGTGCCGTTCCCTTGAAGAAATCAGCTCTGATTGGGGTGGGTGGGAGCAGGTGGTGGGGATTGCCCAGCTTGTCCTGGGCAGCAGAGGTAAGCCTGGATGCCTTGTGCCTCTTTCCAAAGGCAAGCATCCAACATCCACCGTGCTCCTTCCAGCGCTGGAAACTCACAACTGCACAGGTTTTGTGGAAACAGCTCTTGAGATCTCAGCAATACCGCTTTAAGATCTTCCTCTGTCCCAAAGTGCATCCAGCAGTTCAGAACACATAAATTAAGAAAGCCTAGCAAGGAATATCTATCCAGTTGCTTCTGCACAGAACCTTCCCAGTTTTCTGCACCAGCTCTGCAAGGGAGTCCAATTTCACAAGGAGTCACGGCAAGCACCTCAAATGCCCTTTGGGTTTATTTGGCAAGACCATTCTGGAGCCAAATTCTTCCAAATCCTGTACCATATCTATGGACAGAAAGGTATGGTTCAACACCAGGACAGATCCCCTTTCCTTCCATCTTAAGGAATCACCAGTATTTCTCCCTTTCTCTTTTTCTTTTTTTTTTAAGTTTACTCAGCCATCATCAACCTTTCTGTCAGCACCTCCATCTCTACAACAAAGAAACAAATATTCTGATGAGATTTTGGTTTTCCACGTTTCCGAGTTAAGAGGCAGCAGGGATCTGAAAAATCTGATAAACTTTAATTTACTGTATCTCAGAAGCGATCTTCATTTTCATCTTTCATTCCAATTATACCGTTATAAACAATATATCTAAATATATAGCAGACTATTTGTATTAAGATGTAAATCCAATAACAAAGAAAAATGTTAAGGAAAACAAGAGAAGTAAACTTTCAGCAAATTAATCATAACATTTGCTTTCCATGTGGGTGAAAATGCGAATAAATCATTACAGACAGACTTGCTTGTGATTTTGTTTTTGTTTCTCTATTATTCTGTCTATTATTGGCCAGAGGCTTATATTCATTTCTGGAAATGAGCCATCTTCTGATAAAAAGCACTTCTATAGCAGGTGTATAAACTGAACAAATTCTAGCATCAACAAGAAGTTAATGTTTGGCAGGAATTTTGGATTTGGGTCTGTTTCCTCTAGTCAGTTCATTAATACAAAGTTTAACTGCCTTCCTTCCCTAACCCAGAAATAGCAAACAACCTCTCCTCTTTCCCCCCAAATCACACAGCTCCTAATCACTGGTTTGTGTCCCAGGGACTCCACTGCTGCACACAAATCACAGTGGCCACCACACAATCCTTCATGTCAGGAAGGCTGGAGAACGCTTCAGCGGGATTAGATGTGTTTTCCAGATTTACTGCTGAAAATCCTGGGAAACCTAGGCACGGACAGAGAAGCTAACATTTTAGTTGAGCTCAGTGACTCTGAATTGGCCAGTGCAGCTGCTGGCTGAGCAGGGACTGACCTGCAGCCAGCACGTAAAAATGCAGGGCTAAACAAAGAACAAATAAATAAGGAAAATGCCACCCTCGGAGAACAAGGCTTGAGCTCCTCGGGACAAACCACAGCGTAACAAGATCAGCTCCCTCATCAAGGGCACAGCCAGACTCTGCTTTCCCCTCACAGGCTTTCTTTCCTGAAAGCAAATGTTCTGTTTGGTGGATCAAGGTGGGATTCCTACATATTGAAGCATCCTGATGAGCAGCTACAGCCTTTACCAGTGAGCTCCATGCGGCTCCAGCCAGGAATCTCTTTGTTCCCAGTGTTCATTACAGGGCTCTCAACGCCTGTCTGCCCTTTCCAAACATTTGGGTCAGAGCTTGAGCTTCACAGGCTCCCCCCCATGAAGCCCTAGATGTGTTCAGGAGTATTCCTGAACTTTGAAAAAGCTTGGATGCACCTGGGGTGTGTTTCAGTGTGAACTGGGAGTAGCTGTGACCCCTCTGGAGCAGAGGAGGTGTGCACAAGCACAAGTTTGTACCTATCAGGGTAGCTTGAAGAAGTGCATGAGGACAGAGATTTATAACCAGATCCTGTAGAATGTACTGAAAACCATATTCCCAAGATACTAATCACAGAGCATCGAGAGGCCTAGCACTCCAGACAAAAACAAGTTTTTTTTCACTTATATAAATCACTTCATAGCAACCAAATCAAAAACTAAACTTGTCAGTGCCAGGTCTCACTGACCTCAGTCCAGGACAGCAGTAAATACATGTCTACCCTAATTAAGTTCCATTTGAGTTAACAAGTTAAAAACATATTTATTGCTGTTTTGAATGAGAACATTTGCATTTTCATCTATTCTTACAATTAGGGCCCTGTGGAGAGCTAAAAACAATTCCAAATTCATTATCAAAGTATAAATAAATCAGAGCAGCACTTCCCCATGCTGATATGGCCAAGGCATTTATGCTCAATAAACCATGAGATATGTGAGGTTTACCCTAGAAAAAAGGATATCAGAATAAAACTAGAAGCAAACTCTGTACTGCAGATGCATTTCAGGCTCTAGCAGAAAATGCTCTTGAAAACCACCAGGCTATATTGGCTAAGGTTTTTTTGGAAGGTATTACATACCAGCTCTCAGGATCAGTCCCATTCAGACATCAAGGTACAAGTGAGCCCCAAATGAGGGGCACGGATGAGGACAGGAGCACAAATGGCTCAGGAGGTCAGCACAGGATGGTGTGCTGATCAAAGCCAGACAAAACACTGCCTGAAAATTTTCTGCATGCCTAGGTAGCCCTGTGCCAGGATGGTGAGCTTGGTACATCCTTTTTTACTCCTTAGCAGCCTTCAAAGAAAAGCTGGGGAGGCCCAGTTTAAGTTGGGTTGGGTAAAAATCACTGGAGTATGGTGCAGGAGCAGCTTTGTAACACCCTGGATTGCTCTGGAGAGCTCTGCTGGGAGATCCTGAGGTTTTGCTTGTTCTGGCTGGCCATCATTGGAAGGAGCCATACAGAGATAAATTAAAATAGGAATATATGCAGGGTGATTGAAATGTAAAGGCTGCCTCAGAATATTCTGAGTTGGAAGGGACCCACAAGAGTCGTCGAGTCCCAAAAATAGTGGGAAGGAAGTGGAGCATGGCTGTGCTCCTGTCTCTCCTGCTTTTGGGCAGAGTGGATGCCAGCTGCCCACAGAACTGAGAGAGGGAGCTGGGCTGCAGGTAGAGGCTTTGAAAGAAGGTTGTTTCTGTCATGAACTTTAAGGGAATTGGAGTGGATAACCACTGGGGGAAGAGGGAGCTACAGCTGATCACACATCCCAGCAAGAAACACAGCTCACTAAATGAGGTTACTAAAAGAGGCAAAAAGAGGACAAGGTTAGAGCACTACAAAAGCCAATGACTATTTCTACATTGAAGAGTTTAGAATAATAGCTCCCAAGCAAATTGAAAACAAGAAACTGAATTAGGTTCAGATGGTCTGCTCCTGAATAAACTTCACTGGGGAAGATATCACGAGGCACTGCTGAAGCATAAATATCCAAACCCAGTGAAACAATACATTTCTCTTTTGAGGTGAGGAGAAAAAAAACCCCTCACAGGTCTAGGCAAGGTTAGATCAGCATTATTTAATATTATCAGGGAGAGATAAACTCAATTTATTACCAAAGGCCATGTGAGTGTGTGAAGTCCCTCAAAACCAAATTAGTTTTAAGCTGTGGCTCCTTCCCTCTCTTCCTCCCTCCTCCATGCCCAAATTCAGTGTGTAATCTACAATAGCATTGGCATTTTGGAATCCAGTCTTACAGATACCTCAGGCTTTGGCATAAAAACAAATAGTTGTCATCTGGAGTAAGGCATCTGGGAAACTGGAGGACCAAGTTAAATAGGAATTGGTTTGAGTCTTCAGAAAACCTAATTTTTTAGGAATTACAAAGGTGGAATTTAGGATTAGTTGTTTCTATTGAACAGCATGCAGTGAATTTCCCCTCACTAGTAGAAAGTTATATTGTACCTGAATATTTTGCAAAAGTTTCTGAAGGACATTGTCAAACAATCTGAAATAATTTCTGTGAATTCTCTTGAAAGCATTAAGAAGCATACTCTGCAGTCCTAGGGTTCATTTGGAAGATGTTAATAAAAGTAACCTCTCAAACCTTTTGCATTTGACTTCCCATCTAAGCAGTGTTTGTTACACCCAAGGACAGCGTAGTAAAACAAAGCCTTCCAGCAGTATTTAAATAGAATGTTCATCTTCCAAAGAGCAGAGGTTTGGTTGCAAAGCAAACATTGCAGCACTGCCATAAGTGCTCTATAGCAGAGATATTAGTACAGCAGAGATGTTATTAACAGTAAGAGGAATTTCTAGGTCAAGAGTATCTCTCTAATAAGATTCCTGAAGACAAAAATCCCCACATCAATGAAAACAAGCAAAAATTACTCCCAAATCCCTCCTATCCAAGCACTCAGATCCTGCAAGGCCATATTTGCAGTCCATAAGTTGTTCTGCATTAAGAAGGGAACAGAAGTCTCAAGGAGAAGAATCACAACCCCAGAGTGGCAGCCACCTTCACTGTAAATTAGGCAACCCCTTCTGTATTTTAAACCACAGCATGCAAAAAGATAACTGTGCACAGGATGAAAAATATACTACACTGTTTGTCCTCTTGGTCTCACTACACAAAGGACTAGAAGATCTAGAACAAGGAGACATAAATAATTTTGAGATATGCCAAAACTTTGGAAATGCCCACCCAGAAAAACTACACAGAGTGTAAATTTTTGCTATATTCAAGCCAAGAACTTCCCCAGATAATGACAACAAGATGAGAAACTCAGGATAATCAGAATAAATAGAACATCTGGATAACTACGAAAAAAATGTAGGAGTAAGCTATCACATTGCAAGAGTGAAAGCCTGACCCTGGTGCATAATTTTGTAGGACTTTAGAGACTGCAAATGCTCTCTGGTATTATGGACAACAGTATTTTGTTATGGAAAAAGGCAGAAGGACAGAGGATCTGTCCCTGTTGCTGAGCAGCAGGCGTGGGATGCTCCCTCTTGAGATTTCTCTGGGTCCATGAACAGATGCAGGCCATGTCATGTTCCTCACAGAATCCACTGCACTGTTCCAGCTTCCTCAAATCTCATGGTGGGATACAGATGTGGTTGGTTCCTGAGATAATGGACAGCTAAGATAAAAGGCAAATAAAGAGGACAGAAGATAAAGTACAATTCTCTGCTGTTTCTGCCTCTCAATTTACAAGATCTTCCATTTGTCCCACTGCAAAGCAGTGGTTTCAGTTAGCACTTCCATTCTCAATGGGTTAAAAACACAAATAATTCATATTCAGCTCAAGGTTGTGTAGGCTGGAGCAAATCCTTTATAGAAGAAAAGTCTGCTATTTTTTCTATGTGTCCATGCCTTGGTGTGGTTTGGTTTTAAAGCATGAAGTTGACCTTATGATGTCTCTGAATTTGTGTCTTTGGAAAAATGAAACAAATATCAAACCTGAGAGCTGGGGTTGTTCAGCCTTGGAGAAGAGAAGGCTCTGGGGGGACCTTAGAGCACCTTCCAGTGCTTGAGGGGGCTGCAAGAGATCTGGAAAGGGACTTCTTCAAGTGCAGGTAGTGACAGGACAAGGGGGAATGGCTTCAAACTGAAGGAGAGCAGGGTTAAATTAGATATTGGGAAGAAATTCTTTACTGTGGGGTGGTGAGGCCCTGGCCCTGCCCAGAGAAGTTGTGGATACCACATCCCTGGAGGTGTTCAAAGCCAGCTTGGCTGGGGCTCTGAGCAGCCTGGGATAGTGGAAGGTTTCTCTGTCTGTGGTAGAGGGGATGGAACTGGATGATCCCATCCCATTCTAGGACTCTTTCCAATGAGCAGAACCACAGACCCTTCAGAAGGAATGCTTATTACTTTAGCAAAACCAGAGTTAAAAGGAAGATGTGCTACTGTTTTTACATTCTAAATAGTGGATAGTGGGGAAAAAGGAAAAAAATGTAAATTAAATAAATGGTTCCAGCATGCTGAGCACAGATGCCAAAGACACAGAAGCATTTTTGTGGTGTCTTGACAAAGCAATTTTTTCTGTGACACACTGTAACAATAGCCCAGAAAACTTGACTGGAACCCTGGCACTGACCAGCACAAAGCCACGTCTAAACAGAGAGCAATGCAGGATGTGCACTGCAAGCAGCATGAAATGCAGCACAAATAATTTTCCAACACAAACCATGTGAAAAACCTCCATCTGGAGGCTCTGAGGTAGAGAAATACCAGCAGCACCGAGTTTGAAAGTGTTGCATGTCCCTCTCCCGCAGTGAGAACCTCGCTGGAAAGCCGTGTTGGCAACCAAGCTGGAGCAGGGCCTGTGTCACTTCAGGACTGTGTGAGCACCAACCAGCTCCACTGAACATCTGGAATTCTGATTTCCTGTGCCATAAAACACTGGGGATTACATCTCACAGCTTCACTGAAGTTGGGTTTGAACCAGAGAGACAGATCTGTGCTCTCCTGTGCTTTTAGAGGGTTCCTGGGCCTGTGGCTCGACAAGGAGGGATCCATCCAGTGCAGCTCCGTGTGGAATCATGACACAAGGAAATGTCCCTGAGTTTCTTCTCTGGGTGGATCTCTCACAGCATGGTGAGCAAAAATGACTGTGCTGACTCCAGGAGGGTGTACAGGATCAAAAGAGTCCTTCCTTCACTTGAGGAACAGCTTCCTGTCCCTTTTCCAGCGCTGGAGCTATCCATCCTAAAGTGTGCAGTGACACTGAGGGTGGCATGAACACACGTGGGGCTTTGTGCAGGAACTCAGCTCCCCTGGATGCTCCTCCATGTGCCTGGGCATGCAGGTGCAGCTGGAGAAAGAAGGAAAAAGAAAAAGAAAAAG